>NW_023425366.1:95379689-95674528 GCF_014108415.1 Molossus molossus | reverse complement strand
CAACAGAAAATGAGCATCCATGAAATGTTACAGAAAGTTGAATTAAAACCTTGTCTCCTCTTCTATGGAGGTTAGCCTTTAGAAAAGTACAAGTTCCAAATATTTTGTACAACTCCAACAAATCTTGTATGTAAAAAATAAACCCAGAGGATGAATGAAAGGACTTGTGCTGAAGGACAGCAGAGACATCTGGGCCAGGCCCACATGGGTATTTGGATCCTTCCTCTAGAAATTTGGTTCAGTTGTGTGTACTAACTGTTAAAACCCTAGGTACCCTTGGTTATACCCACCCCAGTTTCTTTCTTTCCCATGGCAACCATGGAAAATCAACCCATTTCTGCTTCTGAACTTTCAGCATGTTACATGAACCCTTAAGTGAGGCCAAGCAATTGAGTGAATGTGTTAGCAACATTGATCCCACTGAATGATCTGCTATAGTGTCTAAATTCACACGGTTCCATAAACTCAAAAGGCAGAGAGTAGGCTAGATAAATTTTTCTTTCCAGCTTCCTCTTCTGGGTAGAGAAATGCTGCTTTGGGTGCACATGAAAGGACTGACATTGCAGCCTATCATTTTTATTGCATTTACCCTGTGTTGCCATAAGAGTGCATTGTCCACTCTACAGCTACTGACTCCAGGCTGTACCAGTGTCTTCTAAGGCTACTGTTGTTTTGCTAGTGGTGACAGTATCTAGTAGAGGACTTACTGCCACAAAGACCACACAGTGTGACTTAGATGGTGTCCCTATCCCAAGGCTTGAAACAGATGAGATGCCTACTCTGCTGCCCTGTGGGCCCAGGCCAAAGGTATATGGGAGATATATTTTCCTATTCCATCCAGACTGCTACCTGGATGCCTCTCTTATGATCACAAGCTCACAATTCCACTATGCTGCTGCACTGTGAGATTAAAATAAGTGGCTGAGCAGTTATATTTAAAAACATATATACAATCCATGTCATAGAAGTATATACTTGTACAATGGACTCACATTCCTGATATTCTAGATGAGTGAGGTTATTTACACACCAAAACTTCTGAACAAAGAGCCCTTTTTTATCCTCCAGAAAAAACATGCCAGAAAGAGTTTTCTCTCACTAAAGAATCTAGTATTCTATTGAACACTATCTATTATATGAAATTAAACACTATCTATTAATTTTTAAATGTCTTTAGGCAGTAAACATGTTGCCACAAAACCGTGTTTATAACATTTTTTCATAGAATTGAAACAAAGTTTATATTTTCTATATTCATGTCATCATGATTCCTACTCTTAGTAAAAGTGAAATTGAAGTAGAGGTAAAATGGGACATAGAGGGGGCCTTCCTTACTCACATTTCTAAAATAACTCCTCTCCAAACCTGTTTTATAATGCCAGGAAATTACACTTGAAAGGAATTCCTCTGCTAGATGGATTGATTCATCCTCCTGTACTGTAACTTGGAAAAATATTTAAATCCAAATTGTTAGCAGAATTCATATTGGGGGAGTCTCTCTATAATGATGCGAACCCTCCCGAAAGACTTGAAGAAAAAGGTGAAAGAAAACAGGACAATTTCAAGATTTCTGCTAAGTTTCTTCTGCTCTAGAGATTTCTCATCTAGGGGCAATAGTTCTAACTATTACAGATGGGAACTGAGTCTTAGGAGAAGAATGTCAGGGGAGAGACACAGACTAGAGAAAAGAGCTAGTGGGAAGAAAAGAGGGGCAGTCTTCTGTCTCTTCTCAAGTCTATGGTGCACCTTGATGCATGGAGTCAATTATGTCAGGCAGGGGGAGGGAGTGGAGCAGGAACAAACATAGTGACACAAGGGCCAATCCTTGCACACATCTCTTGCAGCAGACACAGAACTCAGAAGGCAAGATAATGAGACAAAACCTCAGGCCACTTCCTTTTGCTCCAAGGACCCCTAGAACTGGAAAGAAGATGAGGACCCCCAAGCACAGAAGCCAGTTGTTTTTCATCTGCCTCTGCTGAATTCTGGTTAGTCTAGATCAACTCAAACTGGCATTCAGTCACAAAATCACTCCCAGGAGCTAATAATGTTACCAAAACCCTTGGGTTACAGAAGTTGGGAGTCAGGTGAACACAAGGTAGTTTTTCCTTCAATAGGTCAGGGTAAGATCAATAATAACCCCTTTGGTGTTTGTGCACCCAACACTTAAGCAACCACCCCTTTGTTAACTGTTGGATCTTGAAAATATATGAGGCAAAGGGGGCCTGATGAGCTCCCCAAGCCCAAGACTACAGAGGCCATGAGCCTGGACAGTAACTCACAGATAGAGGAGCACCAGGCTGGTAGCCAGGAGAACCCAGGTTTCTGCCGAAAAGCTTGGGATCAGGTCCATAGCCACTTTCCTTCCAAGATTTTCTCTTCTGAGTTTTTCTTGTAGCAGCGTGTGCTCTACTTAGCAGGCCTGTGCCTGGGGAGTTTCTCTTCCCACTCAGTGGCTCTTCAGTGAGACTGGATGTTTATGCACTGGGAGAGGGGGTGGGGCTTGAGCTTCAGCCAGTGGGAGGGCCATCTGTGCTCAAACTGCTTGTGACCTCTCTACCTTGATAGTTGGCAAAACATCATGGACACTCCCACTTTAATCTCCCTTGAGTTCATATTCTTTGGGAAATCAATAAACAACTCACTCAGTTTTATCAGTAAACCCAAAGGTTATAGAAATCCAAGTAAAGTCACTGGCATTAAATATTTCAACTGCCCTTGACTCCATGGCTGCCTACACTAAAAAATACTTGAGATGCTTCAAACAAGCTAGGTCTACAGATCTTTACCCATGCAGTTTTGTTCCTTCATGCCCCCTACAAGGCCCCTACTCATCCTTCAAAGCTCAGCTTAGACAAAGCCCTTCTGTTGCAGTCTTTCCTAACTAACCTCCTTGAATGGATATAACTGCTTCTCCTCTGGGCAACTTCTATTCTCAGCAGACAATTTTATCATTGTCCTTGTAATCCAAGCCACCACATTTTGAACATTACTTCTGTACTTTATGACTTGTAAATCCACATTTAGCTACAGATAAACAGCCTGTTTGCTTAAAGGAGTCTAGGAGGAAAAGAAGCAGAAACCAGCCTTCAGGCATTTTGTCTCCAGGAGATTTGTTCACCTTTGACCATAAAACCAGGATAACAAAAACAGACCATCACTTGACTGGCTCCTTGATGGTATTGAGCAGACTGTGCTGACTCAAACACAGCACACTCAACAGAGAGCCCTCAACTCCCTCCCTCCCTCCAGTTTCCTTTGTTCTGCCTTCCCCTTCCCCTGCTCATAAAAACACCTGCCTGCACTGAACTGTTAAGATGGTCTTTGCAACATTAGTCCATTGTCTTCTCAGGCTGCTGGCTGTTGAATAAACTGACTTTTCTTGCACCAGCCCTTGCTTCTTAATTATTGACTTTCAGGAGACAGAGAGCCAAACCTGGATTCAGTTTCATCCTCTCTACCACTCAGCAACAATCTTGGTCTCTACATCAAGTTCCCTTACCCAATAAGAGCTTCTCAAGGGCACAGTCTGGGTATTAGTCAACAGTATGTTCCTATTCCCCAGCAGAATACTTTATGCATAGTGGGTATTTAGAAAGGTTGGAGCAGTTGAGTTTGTAGAAGTGATATTGCTGGGTCCCCTGCATGTCTTTTCCCTGTGGCTCTTTGGTGATCACTCCATCTTCCTGGATTGTTAATACAAGAGGGCATGACTATGCCACAGTCATCAATGCTGCACGTTCAGGCTGATCAATCAGGATTTTGTTGACAAGGGGCCCCAGAAGGAGAGGCAGGACATCAACAAGATGGTCATGGCTACATCAAGCTTTTCAATTCATTCTGCTTCCTGTCCCATCTCTCAGAGGGTCCTGCAGTAGCTAGGGAGTTAGATAGATTCATGATCAAAAAATGGCTCCCTCTCTGGAAAGACCAAAAGTCCAAGGACGATGGGTGTGAAGAGGAGAACAGCAGCTGGATGACCATGTGAACCCTGAAAACCTTAGCCAGCACTGATACGGCAAATGGCACTCCCAGCAGCATGCATAGCACACAGGATTCCAGAAACATGACATGAGCTTTTTTCTGGGGCAAATGGGGTTAAATAAGATGGCTTTCTTCTTGTTATTATTATTTTTTTTACCAGTAGAGGATTTTCTAATGGGCTGAGAGGAGCTGGTAGGCAGAAGGCTGCAAACAGTCAGTGTCACCTGTGACCTTTCTGCCACATTCCTGATGGGAGAGATGCAAGTACTGAAGGTCTGGCAATTCCACCAACTCGATATGATCACTCAGACCCATGCTCTGTGTCTGCTTGACTGGCGTAACCATGGGTTATGTCAAAAATGAAACCGTAAATGTTCTTAAAACGCAACGAAACAGGAAGTGCAGTGTTTGTGCACTTTCTTCTCTCTTTATCCTTTTTCACTTTCAGCCCTTCTGCAAAACGTGATACTCACCCTTTGCCAATTCCTTAGGTCTCTCCAGCCAGAAATTATTCAGGGTTGCATGACATTGGACTGAGTAGGTGGGTGTCTCCTTGGTAAAATGCAGAAAGTCCCAACTATCTTACCCACTTCCTTTCATTTACTTGGAAGCTAGTCATGCAGCCTGAAATTTCTACCATCACAGTTTGTCGTATTTGGGTTAAGGTTTTCTTTAGGAGGCACCTGTTAAACTCCATAGTTGCCACTGGAAAGTGTAATACACAAATACATTTATTTATCTGTGCATTGATTCAAGGCCAAGTGTGTGATGATATGTGTAGATATCATGCAGGCTGTGGGCTACAAGCCATACAGTCTCTATCCTCAGAGTAGCCTCCCAGTGGAGAGAGACAAATAACTGTGCCCAGAATGTGGCATAGCTCTGAAAGACCTGGAGCCCTACAGAGAGGTGATTAAGAATGGGCTGCAGCCCTGGCCGGATTGGCTCAGCGGTTAGAGCGTCGGCCTGCGGTCCTG
Organism: Molossus molossus; assembly: GCF_014108415.1. Taxonomy (NCBI): domain Eukaryota; kingdom Metazoa; phylum Chordata; class Mammalia; order Chiroptera; family Molossidae; genus Molossus; species Molossus molossus. The sequence goes on along the minus strand of NW_023425366.1, from coordinate 95,669,567 downwards.
TGAGACCCGGATTCAGTTCCCGCTAAGGGCGCGTGCCTCGGTTGCAGTTTGTCCCCGGCCCTGGTCGGTTGTGCGGGTGGCAGCCACTCGATGTGTTCCTTTCACATCGATGTTTCTCTCTCTCTCTCTGTTCCTCTCTCTCCCTCCCACTCTACCTGAACAAAAAATGGAAAAAAGTCCTCGGGTGAGGATAAAAAAAAAAAAAAGAATGGGCTGCAAACTTGAATACCAACAAAAGACAGGCATGACAGTTAGAAGTTGATCCACAGGAAAAGTAGCATAGAAAGTCCCAGGAATTTCAATTAGTCTACCCTTTTTTGCAGCCCACCCCTGGGCAATGTTAAATAGGGTCATGCTACTATGCCCAGTTGATAGACACAAAAACTGAGGCCCAATAACTGCAAGTGGCTTTCCAAAAGCTATTGATCACAACAATATATTAAAAATAAGCTAATATGAATGAAAACGGAAAAGCCTGCTGCTGCTCCTAAACACCAATATTTAACTTTTGCTGTTCCCTAATGAGAATCACTATGGGAAATAGTGAGACCCAAGGCTGCAATGGCAATTGGTTAAAATTTTGGTTCTCCATGACAACCTCCACAGAAGCACCCCCATGGGTCTTCCAGAAGAAAGGACTCCAACTCATCTCAGTAGGAACAAAGACAGATGCAAGTCATAACTACTAAGGGTATTGTTGGTTAGTATCTTCACTCTATGCTCCCGTCCAGAGAAGTATACAGAATACGTCCAAACAAGGAAAGAGCAGGGTTCATCTGATAACTATTGACAACTTAATTCATTCACCTAAACACAAAGCCTTTATTATTCTTTTTGGAAACAAATCTTCTATAAAAACTAATATGATTTATTCTTCTTCTAAAATCACACTTAGCTGCCTTGATTTCATAACTAAGCCTAATATGACCACCCCTTGGCCCTATTCACCTTAGGGACTGGTCCAGCAGATTGAAATATATCCCAAGAGCCATAGGCTAGTCATTCCTTAGGACTAAAATGTAGCCAGTACCATGTCCCCAACAATGCAAATGGCCTTACTCCTCAAGGGGAAATAATAGAAGGCATGATCTTTGTGTCCCTTCATCCCACAGAAGGAAACACTAACAAGTAAAGACTTACATACTAAGACTTGTGCTAAAGTATAAAAATATACACTGTGCGTGCAGAGAACACCCCACACATCCTGTCTCTCATCTACTCATTCATGTGCTTATCATCTACTTTCAGAACTCTGCTCTAAATGCTTAGGGTACAAATATGACTAAGAGCCAGACAGGTTGATATAGAGAAACATTAACAGATAATTTTAGTACAAGCAAGTTAAAGTAATTATATAGGTATGAGAAACATAATGTCCTCATCAGCAGAGAACAGCTTATCTGTTTTCTCAGTCTCCTTAGCAAATTAAGTTGAATCTCAGATAACACTCAGGGAAGCATTAGGCTCAGACATCAGTATAATAGGGCAGGGTGTCAGGAACTCAGTGATGTGAGGAGCACCACTGTTCTGATACTCTTGTTCTTTTATAATGTTAGCCCAAGTGGCACACTCACTGGAAGAGAATTGCTCACAGTATGAGGAGGCAGAGTTATTCTGAAATGGTTTGTGCATTAGATTCAAATTTCACAGGTTACAGTCTTGAGTATGCAAAAAAATGAAAGCAAGATTATGTGTCTAACTCAACTCTCAAACTCCCATTTTTCTCAGTAGAGTAAAACTTGATCATGCTAATGCACAGTAACCAGGTGGTATCTAAGTTTTGGCGGCTGGGCCTCTGGTTGGTGGAGAAGTGGTGGAAATTGTGGGGGAGGAAACAGCCCAAGTATCCATCAGTAGATGAGTGGATGAACAAGCTGTAGTACATTTCAGCTGTAAGAAAGAAAGATCTCTTACCCTTTGAGATGACACAAAGGGACTTGGAGAGTATTATGCTAAGTAATAAGCCAATCAGAGAAAGATAAATATCACATGATTGCACTTATTTGTGGAATATAATGAACAAAATAAGCTGATGAACAAAATAGACCCAGAGACATGCAAGTAGGGATCAGACTGACAAACTTCAGAAAAAGAGGGTGGGAAGGGTGGGAAGAGATAAACCAAAGAACTTATATGCATAACCAATGGACACAGACAACAATGCTGTAAAGTGGATGGTATGGAAGCAGGGAGGAGGGAGTCAATGGGAGAAAAAGAAGACATATCTGTAGCAAAAATTAATTAATTAATTAATTAATTTTTTAAAAAGTGTGGAGGAAGTGGGCATGTTGATTAGGTTCAGTCCATGTTGATTGGGTTCTATGCCTCTTGTGTTGAGTCCATGTGCCAAGACTGAATATAAGAGTCAGAATCCTTGCCCTCAGGATGCGATGAGGGGTAAAGCCACTAAACAATTAAACACACAAATAAATATCAAATTGAAATCTGGACATATGCTATGAAGTTAGAGTATTTGGCACAGTGGACCTTTCTTTCTTTCCTTAAGCTCTCTTCTCCTTTGAAAGATATGAAGACAACAGAATCCATGGGACTTGATGCATTGGAAGTGCGTGGCCTGGGGCATGTCTGCACTTGTTTCTTCATCTGTCTGTAAGGGAAACTGACCAGAACTGACCTAAAAGGACCTTATCCTAATCACAAGTCCTCTTCACTATCTGTTTCTCTCAGGCTCTGTGTCCCTTTAGGATTTTCTAAACCCTCCCTTCTTTTATTCTTCCCCCTGTCATTTAGGGTCCCTAGGTCCCCCAGCCCAGTCAGGAACCAAGACTACCTGAGGACAAGTTGGAGAATAAAGATGAAAGAGGATGGACCTGGGAGAAGAAATGTCCTTTCAAGTCTGTGCTCTTAATTCTAGGCTGTTTCACAGCTGGGACTTCAGGGAAAGGGACAACACACACACACACACACACACACACACACACACACACACAGCAAAACCTAACTTTAGAAAACAATAGCTAACATTTATTGTTCTGAGTTCTTGGCTGCATTAACTGATTCACTGTACCCCCAAATTCTGTGACATAGGTATTGTTATGATCCCTATTTTATAAATAAGCCCACTGTGGAACAGAAAGTTTAAGTGACCATACAGGTCTCAGCACCAATTACTAGCAGAATTGGGATTCATATTCCAATTGCCTAGCTTTAGAGCCCAAGGTCTTAACTGTAACCAGGGTCAACCTTGCCCAACAATTAGTGGGGCAACTATCACTAGAGCCCAGGCCTTCTGAGAGCATTGTGACCAGCACTCTAACACAACAGAGATGAGGTAAGGAAGGGCAGGGATGGGGCAGGGGTATGTATTTTTTTAAAAAAGCTCACCTGAGGATATTATTTCCATTGATTTCAGAGAGAATGGGAGGGAGGAAAGGAATGAGGGAGGGAGGGAGGAGCACACACACACACAGATGTGAGAGAGAAACATTGATTGGTTGCCTCCCACACACACACTGATTGGGGTCAGGGATCAAACCTGCAACCCAGGTATATGCCCTGAATGGGAACTGAACCTGCAACCTTCAAGTATGTTGGTGGACAATCTAAACACTGAACCACACTGGCTGGGAAGTATATATCTTTTTGAGCCACATGTATTCTTCCTTGCCTCAAAGTAAAAGCACTTCCATAGATTCTACAGTAAAAGAAAGAGGAGGAAGAGGACTCCTCATGGCTGCTCACTTTCTATTTCATCCCAGAGTATCTTTTTCCTCGTTAACAAACCACTAACATCGCTACCTCAAAGTACAGTTAATGAAGCTCTTTCATGTCTCTTTTAATTAACCCTCATAAAAACCCTGTGAAATAAGCAGTATTGTGTTATTTTAATTCCCAATTTGCAGATGTGGAAACAGAAGCTCAGGATTGAGAAGAGTCTTTTCCAAGCAATTAAACCATTAATCCAGGGCATGGAGCCAGATTTTATGATTCCAAATTGTGCCAGCAGCATGCAGGCTTTGATTCTAAGGGGAATCCTGAAAGAACTTGGCAGATTGTCAGCCCCACATGGTATGACCTTTTCCATACCTCCCAGCACACTTCCACTGTAGTTGACAAATGTTATAGAGCTGGTTGTGACCCCAAAACAACATGCACGTCCTTCTACAAATTACTAAATCTTGTATTTACTAAACACGTGGTGTCAGCAGAAAGGGGATATTGCAAACATTCTGACATGTTACAACCAGAATAATTTAGGTTTCCAAGAAAACAGAAAGTACAAGGTGATGAAATCAACCAGTGAAAGAGGAAGCAGAGAATAGTGGGCAAATTGCAGAAGACATCCTGGAAGAAAATTAATAAAACAGGCAGGGTAAAATGAAGGAAAAGATAAGCACCTTATAGTGTATTGCAAAAGAGAGACAACACCTTCACTGTCTAACTTAATTGTTGGTGTAACCTCCTAACATGTTTTGTCTGACTGTAGCTGCCCGAGAATGTGCAGAGAATCCTCTATGGGGCCATCTGCTAAAACGGATCTTGTAACATTTCTCCATTTGTCAAATCCTCCAATAGCTCCCATCATCCACAGGATAAATGCCTTAGGGTACCAACACAAGACCCTTGTCTCCTCTCAGTCCACTTTACATGTTTTAAAAAAAATAGATTTGCCACTCCCCAAGAGCTCCAAATGAGACGCTTGTTCTTCTGCCTGGAATAGGCCAACCCATCTGACATCTGATGAATTCTTAGCCATTTCTTCAGGAGTCAACTAGTGCATCATTCCACTGCCTCACGCACAATCCATGTGCATGAGAGTTTTAAAAGATATGGACACCTGGGCCTATCTGAGAGTAGGAGAAAGGATCAGCATTACAAAACAAAATAACACCAAAATAAAAACCTTCTCCTCTAAGCCACACTAACATGCAGCCAGGGATGAGAGTTGCTAAAGGAGATAAGATATACAGCGCATGGGTTTTCTCCTTCAGAGCAAGAACTTTGACTTCTTGATTCCAAATCCCTGGCCCAGCACACTGCCTGGCACATCACAGACATTTAGTAAATGTTTGTTGAAAGAATAGAAGCCTGATCGATGAAGTTTAATGAGAGTGAGGAGGATAGCAAAGGACGGGCTGGACATCACAAATAAAAAACAGTAGCAAGTGAGACAGTGAGTATCTCCTAACCTGGTAACCAGCCAATAAACTAGTAACCAGGGAGACAAAGTTGGGAAACAGTCAAGTAATGAGAAAAATGACCAAGAAGAATCAGTCTGGTCACCTGGACCAGCCAACCAAGTCAAACACCATTTAGGGAAGCGGTTTATTTAAGGAGGGTGTTCGTTCCAGAAAAGGGAAAAACAAAACACTTTTTGATGTAAAAGACTTGTCTCCACTGTGCTCTGAGAGTTTCTGGAGACCTCTGTTGACACTGCTCTCCAGTAGACCAGATTCAAAGCAGGTATTGAACGTGGTGGGCATGACTGGTTCCAATCCCGGCCACATATCAGAGAAAAGCCAGCAGTTCTAAAGACTCATTAGGGCACAACTGCTTCTAGATGTCATGAGTCTATTTTCATGAAGTAATGATATTTTTCATTCTATTGTACCACCTATGAGATATACTGCTCAGGGGAAAACTTGTACTATATCACTTGGAATATAAAATTATATCTACCAGTACATATGTCTATAAGGAAAAAGGCCATTTCTCAGTTGTTCAGTTAATATTTACTTTGGCAAATACAAGCACTTTCTAGCAGTTAATGATTATTTGTCCTAGTTCTGTGAAATATGTCATTGGTATTTTGATAGGAATTGTATGGACATTTTAATGATGTTAATGCTGCTTATTCATGAACACATATGTGCTTCTATTTATTTGTATCTTCTTTGATTTCTTTCTTCCATGCCTTATAATTTTTCTAATACAGGTCTTTTAGATTCTTGGTTAATTTTATTTCCAAGTATTTTATTTCTCTGATGCAAATGTAAATGTGATTGTTTTCTTAGTTTCCCTTTCTGATAGTTTATTATTGGTGTATGAAAATGCAATCAATTTCTGAATATAAATTTTGTATTCTGCTACTTTAATGAATTTATATATCACATCTAGTAGTTTTAGGGGGGTCTTTAGAGTTCTCTATATATAGTATCATGTCTTCTGCAAATAATGACAGTTTTACCTTTTACTTTCCAATTGGATGCCTTTTATTTCTTCTTGTTGTCTGATTGCCACAGCTAGGATTTCCAGTACTATGTTGGATAGAGTAGTGAAAGCGGACCTCCCTGTCTAATTTCTGATATTAAAGGTAACATTTTAGTTTTTGCCCATTGAGTATGATGTTGGATATAGGCTTTTTGTATATGGCCTTTAATACACGAGGTATGTTCCTTGTATTTTCACCTTGCTTCTATGTTGGTTAAATAAATATTACAACTGTCATATCCTCTGTTTAAAGTGGTCCTTTTATCAATATGTAATGTCCTTCTTTATCTCTTACTGTAGCCTTTGTTGTAAAGTCTCTTTTGCCTGATAAAAGTATTACCACCCCAGCTTTTTTGTTTGTTTCCACTTGTATAAAATATTTCTTTTCATCCCTTTATTTTCAGTCTCTATGTTTCTTTTGTTCTGAGGTGGGTCTCTTGTAGACCACATGTACAAGGGTCTTGATCTCTTATCCATTCAGCTACATTATGTCTTTTGATTGGAGCATTTAATTCATTTACATTTAAAGTGATTATTGATAAGTATGTATTCATTGCTATTTTATTCTTTATAACTATGTTCTCTCTCTCTCCTTCTCCTCCTCCTCCTCCTCTTCCTCCTCCTCCTCCTCCTCCTTCTTCTTCTTCTTTTCTTCTTCAAGAAATGCCTTCACATTTCTTGTGATATTGGTTTGGTAGTAATGCACTTCTTTAGCTGTTTCTTGTCTGGGAAGCTCTTGATTTCACCTTCAAATTTAAATGGTAGCTTTACTAAATAGAGTAGTCTTAATTGTAGGTCCTTGCTTTTCATCACTTTGAATATTGCAAGCCAATCCCTTCTGACCCAAAATGTTTCTGTTGGAAAATAAGCTGAAGCATCATGGGAGCTCCCTTGTAGATAATCAGTTGTCTTTTTCTTGCTGCTTTTAAGATTCTCTTTTTGTCTTTACTCTTTGTCATTTAATTACCATGTATCTTGATGTGGGCCTCTTTAGGTTGATTTGATTTAGGACTCTCTGTGCCTCTAGGACATGTATGTCTTGTTTTTTTCTCTCTCTCTCATTAAACTTTGTTTTAATGGGTCTCAAAATTCTGTGATAGAGTTTTGGTCAAGTTGTTTTCATTTAAAAAAAATACTGATTTTTCAAAACTAATAACTAAAAAACTGCCACTCACACACACAAAAAGCACAAATCGGCCACAAATCATTCTCCTTTCCTTCTGAAGGTTTTACAATGCATTGTAATCATTAATCAGTTTTTTTACTATTAGACTTAAATGGCCAATTGGGACAAACAGTTCTGAGATGGTTCTTCCACTACTGATTAAGACTGGGGTGGCAGGCATTAGAGATAATATTAATTTAGCCTTCTGAGCATTCTGGGAAGACTTGGTGACTTTGCCAGCCCCAGCTGCCTTCTTGTCCACTGCTTTGATGGCACTCACAGCAACTGTCTGTCTTATGTCACTAGCAGCAAAACAGCCCAGAGGAGGGTAGTCAGAGTGCTCTCAACATACATGGGCTTGCTAGGAATCTTAGTGATGATGTCAGCATCACCAGATTTCAAAACCTTTGGACCATCTTCCAGTTTTTTCCCAGAGCAACGATCAATCTTCTCCTTTAGCTCAGCAAATTTGCAAGCAAGTGAACTGTGTGACAATACAGCATAGGTGCGTATCCAGCACTGATTAGGCCTGGATGGTTCAGGATGATCATCTGAGCTGTGAAGCCAACTGCTTCCATTGGTGGATCATTTTTGCTGCCACCAGCCACAATACCACAACAGACATCTTTGGCATACACATTCTTGACACTGAAGCCCACATTGTCCCCAAGAAGAGCTTCACTTAAAGCTTCAAGATGCATTTCAACAAACTCTACTTCAGTTGTAACTTTGAGTGGAGCAAAGGTTACCACCATGCCGGGTCTGAGAACACCAGTCTCCACTCAGCCCACAGGGACAGCACCAAAACCACCAACTTTGTTGACATCCTGGAGGGGCAAACACAGGGGCTTGTCAGTTGGATAACCTGGTGGTAGGATGCAATCCAGAGCTTCAAGTAGTGTAGTTCCACTGACACTGGCACCTTTACAGGTGGCTTTCCATCCCTTGAACCAAGATATATTAGCCCATGGCACTAGCATGTTGTACTATTACAACCAGAAATTGGCACAAATGCTACTGTGTCAGGGTTGCAGCTAATTTTATTAATGTAGGTGCTGACTTCTTTAACAACTTCCTTGAATCTCTTCTGGTTGTAGGGCTGCTCACTGGAATCCATTCTGTTAACACCAACAATCAGTTTTTTTACACCCAGTGTGTCAGGCAGAAGGGCATGCCCACAGGTCTGCTCATTTCTGGAGATACCTGCTTCAAATTCACCAACACCAGCAGCAACGATCAGGACAGCACAATCAGCCTAAGATGTGCCTATAATCATGTTTTTGATGAAGTCTCTGTGTCCTGGGCACCAGTAATGGTCACATAATACTTGCCTGTCTCAAAATGGTAATACCACATTCATGTTCGGCTTTCAGTTTATCCAAGACCTAGGCATGCTTGAAGGAGCCCTTCCCCATCTCAGCAGTCTCCTTCTCAAATTTTTCGATGGTACTTTTGTCAATCCCACCACATTTGTAGATCAGACAACCAGTAGACTTACCAGAATCTACATGTCCAATGATGTTGCTGTTGATATAAGGCTTTTCCTTTCTTATTTTGGGCTTGATTTAGTGGTGCTTTTCACGACACCTGTGTTCTGATGGCAAACCCACTGTGAAAAATAGGACATGTGTGTCTTTTTATTTTACTAGGTTAGGAAATTTTTTAGCCATAATTTTTTTTCAAACAGGTTCTCAATTCCTGCGCGCTCTCTTCTTCTGGTACCCCTATGATGCAGATGTTGTTATGCTTTATATTGTTCCAGATGTCCCTTAGATTCCTCTCATTTAACAAACTTTATCCACTCATCCAGTGTGGCTCAGTGGTTGAGCATCAACCCATGCACTAAGAGGTCGCTGGTTCAATTCCCATTGAGGGCACCTGCCCAGGTTGTGGGCCCAATCGCTAGTGGGGTGCATGCAGGAGTGGCCAATCAATGTTCTCTCTCATTGATGTCTCTATCTCTCTCTCCTTCTCCCTTCTTCTCTCTAAAAAATAAAAAACAAAACAAAAAACACTAAAATCATTTTTTTTTCTATTTGCTGCTCTGATTGGGTGTTTTCTGTTATCTTGTCTTCCAAATCATTAATTCAATCCTCTGCTTTATCTAGCTTGATTTTGATTCCTCTTAGTGTATTCATCATTTTTGACAGGTTCTTTTTATGCTTTGTATGTCTTTTTATCTCTTTGTCGAAGTTTTCACTAAGTTATTGGAAGAACTTTATACCCATTGTTTGAACTCTGTATCTGGTAGCTTGCTTGCCTACATTTCATTTAGTTCTTTTTTTAATTTTATTTTTGTACAGATGTTTCTCCTTTTTACCCCATTGACACCCACCTCCTTATGTCTCCTAACCCATCCCGAGCATTGTTGTCCATGTCCATTGGTTATGTCTACATGAATATAAGTTTTGTGTTATATCTCTTCTCTCGCCCCCCCCACCCTATCTTCTGAGGGTTGTCACTCTGTACTGTACTTCCATGTCTCTGGGTCAACCCTATTCCTCAGACTGTTATGTTCATTATATTCCACAAATAAGTGAGATCACATAATATTTGTCTTTTTCTGCTTGACTTATTTTGCTTAGGAACATACTTTTCAGGTCCCTCCATGTCATCTCAAAGGATAAGAGATCTTTCTTTATTATAATTGCATAGTACTCCATTGTGTATATATACCACAGGTTTGTTATCCATTCATCTAGTGATGGACACCTGGGCTGTTTCCAGATCTTAGCTATTGTAAATAGTGCTGCTACAAACATGGGGGTACATGTATTCTTTCTGATTGGTGTTTCAGTCTTCTTAGGGTATATTCCTAGAAGTGGGATCACTGGGTCAAATGGCAGTTCAATATTTAATTTTTTGAGGTAACACCATATTGTTTTCAATAGTGGCTGCACCAGTCTGCATCCCCACCAGCAGTGTACTTGAGTCCCCTTTTCTCCACACCCTCGCCAATACTTGCTGTTTGATGATTTGTTGATGGTAGCCATTCTGACAGATGTGAGGTGATACCTCATTGTTGTTGTAATTTGCATCTCTCTGATGCTCAGTGAGGTTCACCATTTCTTCATATGTCTGTTAGCCATTTGTATGTTCTGTTTGGAGAGGTATCTATTCAGCTCCTCTGCCCATTTTTTGATTGGGTTTTTTGTCGTCCTTTTGTTGAGTTGTATGAGCACTCTATATATTTTGGAAATTAACCCCTTATCTTATGTATCATTGGCAATGATGCTCTCCCATACAGTGGGTTGTCTTTCCATTTTGATGGTTGTTTCTTTTGCTTTTCAATTTGATGTAGTCCCATGTGTTCATTTTTTTTGTTGTTTCTGTTGCCTTAGATGATGCATCAGTAAAAATTCTGCTGCATATGATGTCTGAAATTTTGTTGCCTACATTTTTTTCTAGGATATTTATGGATTCACAGGTCACATTTAAGTATTTTATCCATTTTGAGTTTATTTTTGTGTATGGTGTAAGTTGATGGTCTAGTTTAATTTTTTTGCACGTAGCCATTTAATTTTCCCAACATCATTTATTAAAGAGGCTGTCTTTATGCCACTGTAAGCTCTTGCCACCTTTGTTAAATATAAATTGAGCGTATTGCCTTGAATCTATTTCTGGGTTCTCTGTTCTGTTCCACTGGTCTATATTCCTGTTGTGCTAGTACCAGGCTATTTTGATTACAGTGGCTTTGTAGTATAACCTGAAATCTGGTAATGTGATCCCTGCAACTTTGTTGTTCTTTTTCAAGATTGCTGTGGCTATTCAAGGTCTTTCATATGAACCTTTCAAGTATTTCTTCTAGTTCTGTGAAGTATGTCGTTGGTATTTTGATGGGGATTGCATTGACTCTATAGATTGCTTTAGGTTCTATGGACATTTTAATGATGTTAATTCTTCTAATCCATGAACAAGGGATGTGCTTCCACTTTTTTATATCTTCCTCTATTTCTTTTTTCAATGACCTGTAGTTTTCTGTGAATAGGTCCTTTATTTCTTTGGTTAAGTTTATTCCTAGGTATCTTAATTTTTTGCCACAATGGTAAATGGGATTGTTTTTTAATTTCACTGTCTGTGAGTTCATCATTGGTGTATAAGAATGCCATAGATTTCTTGACGTTAATTTTGTATCCTGCTACTTTGCCAAATTTATTTATTAACTCTAGTAGGTTTTTGATGGAGTCTTAGTGTTTTCAATGTATAATATCATGTCATCTGCAAATAATGAGTTTCACTTCCTCCTTTTTTATTTGGATCCCTTTTATTTTTTTCTTCCTGTCTGATTGCTGTGGCTAAGACTTCTAGTACTATATTAAATAAGAATGGTGCCCTGGCCGGTTTGGCTCAGCGGTTAGACCATTGGCCTGCAGTCCGGAGAGACCCAGGTTTGGTTCCCGCTAAGGGCATGTACCTCGGTTGCAGTTTGTCCCTGGCCCTGGTTGGTCGTGCGGGTGGCAGCCACTCGATGTGTCCCTTTCACATCGATGTTTCTCTCTCTCTCTCTCTCTCTCTCTCTCGTCTTCTCTCTCCCTCCCACTCTATCTGTGCAAAAAATGGAAAAAAATGTCCTCGGGTGAGGATAAAAAAAAAATAAGAATGGTGAAAGTGGGTATCCCTGTCTTCATCCTGTTCCAAGGAAATGCTTCTAGTGGCTGCCCATTAGTATGATGTTGGCTCTAGGTCTTTCATATATGGCATTTATTATGTCGAGAAATGATCCCTCTATTCCCAGATTGCTGAGCATTTTTATCAAAAATGGGTGCTTGATTTTGTCAAATGCTTTTTCAGTATCTATTGATATGATCGTGTAGTTCGTATCCTTCATTCTGTTTATGTGGTGTATCACATTTATTGATTTGCAAATAGTATACCAGCCTTGCATCCCTGTGATGAATCCAGCTTGGTCATGGTGAATAATTTTTTTGATGTATTGCTGGATTTGATTTGCTAGTATTTTGTTCAGTATTTTGGCATCTATATTCATCATGATATTGACCTGTAGTTTTCTTTCTTTGTAGTGTCTTTCTCTGGTTTTGGAATGAGAATTATTCTGGCCTCATAAAACAAGTTTTGAAGTCGTTTTTCTTCTTGAATTTTTTGAAATAGTTTCAGGAGAATGGGTGTTAGTTCTTTTTTGAATGTTCAGTAAAACTCCCCCGTGACGTCATCCGGGCTTGGGCTTTTGTTTGCTGGGTGAGTCTTGATTACCTCTGCAATTTCCCTAGTTGTTATTGGTCTGTTCAAGTTTTCTATCTCTTCCTGGTCCAGTTTTGGTAGACTATGTGCTTCTGGGAATTTGTCCATTTTGCTTAGATTGTCGAATTTATACAGTACAGTGGTTCAATGTAGTTGTTAATGATCTCATGTATTTCTGTGCTGTCGGTTGTTACTTCTCCTTGTTCATTTCTGATTTTGTGTATTTGGGTTCTCTCTCTTTGTTTCTTGGTGAGTCTGGCTGAGGGTCCATCAATCTTGATTATCTTTTCAAAGAACCTGCTCTTTGTTTTATTGATCCTTTGAATTGTTTTTTTAGACTTCATGTCATTTATTTCTGCTCTGATCTTTACTATTTCTTTCCTTCTACTTGCTCTAGGGTTTTCCTTTTGTTTGCTTTCTAATTCCTTAAGTTGTGAGGTTAGATAGTCTGTCAGAAAATTTTCTTGTTTCTTGAGGTAGGCCTGTAGTGCTATGAACTTCCCTCTCAGAATTGCTTCTGCTGCATCCCATAGATTTTGTGTTGTTGTGTGTTCATTTTCATTGGTTTCCAGGAAGTTTAAATTTGATCTCTTCAGTAACCCATCCATTGTTGAATAACATGTTATTTAGCCTGCATGTGTTGAAATGTCTTTGCATGTTTGTTGTAATTGATTTCTAGTTTCATGCCATTGTGATATGAGAAGATGTTTGATATAGTTTCAATCTTATAGAACGTGTGCCCTAACATATGGTCTATCTTTGATAATGTCCTATGTGCACTTGAGAAGAATGTGTATTCTGTAGTTTTGGGGTGTAATTCTCTGTAGATATCTATTAAATCCATTTGGTCTAGTGCTTCCTTTAGAGTTTCTGTTTTCTTGCTAATTTTTTGTCTAGAGAATCTAGTCAGTGATGTTAGTGGGGTGTTGAAGTCCCCTGCTATGATTGTATTGCTGTTGATTTCTCGTTTGAAATCCTCCAGAAGATTTTTAATATATTTTGGTGCTCCTATATTGGGTGCATATATGTTTATGAAGGTTATATCCTCCTGTTCGATAGATCCTTTCAATATTATGTAGTGGCCTTCTTTGTATCTTGGTATGGCCTTCATTTTGAAATCTATTCTATCAGATATGAGTATTGCTACCCCAGCTTGTTTTTTCTTTTTGTTTGCTTGGAAGATTTTTTTTTTTTTTGTCCCTTCACTTTCAACCTATGTGAGTGTTTTGTTGTGAGGTGGGTCTCTTGTCAATAACGAATATATGAGTCATGCTTTCTTATTCAATCAGCTACTCTATGTCTTTTTATAGGACCATTCAATCCATTTACATTTAAGGTGATTATTGACATGTACATATTTAATGGTATTTTTGTTTAGTTTGGTTCTATTTTTCTTCCTATTTCTTCTACTAATTACAGCAGTCTTTGTAACATTTCTTGCAGTGCTGGTTTGGTGCTAATATATTCCCTTAGACTTTTATTTTTTTGTCTGGGAATCTCTTTATTTGATCTTCTATTTTGAATGATAGCCTTGCTGGATAAAGTAGTCTTTGATTCAGATCCTTGTTTTTTATAACCTTCATTACTTCATGCCACTCCCTTCTGGCCTGTAGTGTTTCTGTTGAGAAGTCATCCTAGAGCCTTATGGGGTTTCCTTTGTAGGTAACCTGTTGCTTATCTCATGCTGCCTTTAGGAATATCTGTTTGTCTTTAATTTTGGCATTTAATTACTGTGTGTTTAGGTGTGGGCCGATTTGTGTTCTTCTTCCTTGGGATGTCTGTGCTTCTTGAACATGAATGCCTTCTTCCTTTACCAAGTTAGGGAAGTTTTCTGTCACTATCTTCAAATATATTCTCTAACCATTGCTCATTTTATTCTTCTTTAGGGATTCCTATGATGTGAATGCTATTGTGTTTCCAGTTGTCCCACAGTTCTCTTAAGCTGTCTTCCTTTTTTTAAATTGTATTATCCTTTTAGTTTTCTGATTGGTTGAGTTTTTTCTACCCTGTCTTCTAATTCACTGATCTGATCCTAAGCTTCCTTTACTCTGCTGTTTAGTCCTTCCAGTGTGTTCTTTATTTCTGCTATGTCATTCTTCATTTTTTCTTGGTGTTTTTAATTTCCAGTTGGTTGATTTTCCATGTTTCTATGTCTTTACTCATGGTGTTGATGTCTTTACACATGCTGTTGAGCTTTCTTAAGATCATGGCTCTGAATTCTAGCTCTGTTTACTTGCTTATCTGCATTTCACTTATGTCATCTTTGGTAGAGGTCTCTTGTTCTTTCATTTGGGATTTGTTTCTTTGTATCACCATTTTGGCTATCTCAGTGGGTTTATAAGCCTGCCAAATTTTCCCTGTGGGTGTTGGTGTTCTGCTGTTTGTGGCTCCCTCTATTGGGTTTGGATGTGCATGGGAGGACCCATGTTTAACACCAGTCAAGTCTTAGTTTTTGGGGTAGATTTGCAAGCCCAGGAAAGGTTCAGTTATCCTCTAGCCTTTTACCTGGAGGCTATTTGTCACAGTTACTTGAAGAGCCCTGGTTTCTCAGTTGAATGAAAAACTCCCTCAGGTGTTGCACAAGAAGATTTCCCAAGGGTGGGGTAGAGGTTGGTTATTAATGAGCCTCAATTTTCATTTCAATGGCCCATTTGAGTGGGGTTGAATTTCTGAGGGTGGGGCCGCCACCTCTCCCCAGAGCCCTGGGAAGGAGCAAGATGGCCACTGTCCTGTGTGGCTAAAACTCAGCAAAAGCTTTAAGTGCTCTCCATATCCCAAGTGTCCTCACACAGTCCCAGTTCTGTCCACCCTCTCTCTGCTGGAGTGAGTGGCTGTGACTATTTTAGTGCTCTGTCCCGGCCCTCTGAGCTGTGGAGCTGGCTTGGTATTTTAACCTCAAGGGTGCTGCTCGCAGCTAAGACCGCTGATGTCTGTGGGCTCCCAGCCCCCCTCTTGTGCTTCTACAATCCTACCAAGATCGATTCAGTGTCCCTGCTTATATGGTCCTCGCAAGCTGCTTTTCTGTTGCTTTTGCCAATGATTTGTCTTTATTTTAGATGTAATTCTAGTTTGGTCCTGGGAGATGGTCTGTGTAGCTTCCATTTACTGTGCTACCATTTTGAAATCTCTCTGTTTTTATTTTTAACTACAGCTAAGTAACTGTGGGAAAACTTGACTTCTTTGAGATGAAGATATTTTCTTCTGACAGAGAGAAATGACGTGGAAAATCAGATGGAGAAAAAGTGCTTCATATGAGAATGAACATCTTTTGGTCAAGAAAACATCTTGCTGTATCAGATTAAATCCCATAGTATGTCACTGTACAATTTCCAATGAGCCTCAAGGGAACACAGGCATAATAATTTCTCTGCTGTATTCCAGATACAGTGGCTAACCGCTTCTTCGCCTCTGCCATGCCTGGGGTGGCGAATCCAGAGACAAGGGCAGAAGAGGCGCAGGGCTGCGGATCCGAGATTCAGGCTGAGGCCACCAGCAGAGCCAGCTGGTGCCCTTTCTAAAATCTCCCTTTCTGTGTGCCACTTGTAGAGCTAACTGGGTTGTGCTGTGATGTTGTCTGAACCACTAGTTGTGTTGGTTGGGGTCACTTGGACGGAGATGCAGTGCTCGTCAATGTTAGGTGCTGCCTGTGACCAGCCCTGAGCCACCTGTTTGAAACAACAAATTGATACACACTTTGAGGTTGCCTCTGTTGGGCTTGGGTATGTGGGGGGGAAATGTAGCTGTATAGCAAGGCCAGTTTTCACCAGCTCTGAGCCTGAGGGAAAATCATCAAAAGGCCCAAGTCTCCCTGAGATCCACCATCTGTTAGCTGCCTGTTAGGCTCAGTCACTGAAAAGCCTCTGGTAGTACTTGAGTTACATGAGAGATGCTCTCAGTGAGTCAGCAGGTAGGGGCAAGTGGTATTCACCAGGTTAATACAGATTCAAACTTGGTGTCAGTGCTGGGCTTGAGGCCATGCAGCAATGGTCTCAGGGTATCCAAAGGTCAACTGGTACCCATTTGGTGCCTTAAAACCTTTGTGGTGGAGGAAGATTTCAGGTATTAATTAAGGTGAGTGAGGCCATCAGTATCCATCAGGCCCAAGCATACAAAGATTTGGCCATATGAAGAAAGGGTTCTGTTTAGGAATGGTAGCATCAATCTTGCATGCAAGAGAAAAATGGCCCCACCCAAGAGCCACACAACTCAGTTTTTTCCAGAATCTGCCCTGACACCCTGGAGAGTCTTCTGTACCAGGGAACCAGGCTGGCCAAAATCTCACTGACAATATTGCTGTGTACAATCTCATGAGGGTGTGGCCACCAGGATTCAAGAGTGTGGAGCTGGTGGTTCTCCTCTGGTGGGGCTTGTGGATCTCTGGAAGGGTGCACTTTTGGCTCATGTGTGCAGCAGCCCTGGCCTGTGGTGGTTGGGGTACAGCTTCTCTGGCACTCTGAGTGCCCACAGTGTAGCTACTCTGGCCCAGAAAGAGGGGTGTTGCACTTGGTGCTGTTGCTCTGGTGTGCTGTGGGGAATGAGGGAAGAAATTTTCTCCACCCTAGGGCCACAAAACTCTTTGATTCTCCCTGAGATCACCCTCAAGATCTTTTTAGAAAAGTCTGTGCCATAGGCTCAGGCAGTCAATTCATCTGCAGGGCATGAGCTCAGTTGGGCGAGGTGACAGGGGGCAGGAAGGTGGGAATTGTTCAGTTCCTCTAGGCCAATGCAGTTTGGAAGGAACTGCTCAATCCAGGAAAGAAGACATTTGTGGGTATCATAGGAGACAGACTCAGCACAGGGACTCTGGTGGCTGTCCCTTCAGCTCTCTCCTCGGAGCCACACAACCCAGTCTGTCCTCACAGGACTCTAGTCTGCTCCTAGCCACCCTTCTGCAAATGAGATTTTTGTGTGTTGGTCCTTTAAGAGAGCCCCAGGGTTTCTAGCAGACTTCTGTCTCTCTGGCACACAGAATCCCTGCTGATTTTCACAGCCAGATGTTATGTGAGGTTCTCTTCCCAGCTCTGTTTCTCTGGGCAGGGGTCCCTGCATGCAGTTGAGACCCATATATCTCTGTATTCTCAGCTGCTGCACCCATGTGGGTGAAGGGTCAGCCCTTTTTGCATCTCTGCCCTTCCTACCAGTCTGAATGGGGTTGCTTCTGAAAATCCTTTATTATAAGGCTCCTTTTCATCTAGTCTTCAGTTAGTTATTTAGGATGATTGTTCTGTGGTTTAGTTGTAATTCCAGTTTGGGCCTGGGAGGAGGTGAGTGTATCTACCTACTCTAATGCCATATTTTTTCTCAAAAAAATAGTAACTTCTTAAATAAAATCCAATTGATTAAATTATTTCTGCTTTTAATGGAAGAACATCATTACTTGTTTTTTGGGCGGGTATTTTGTGTGTGTGTGTGTGTGTGTGTGTGTGAGTGAGAGAGAGAGAGAGAGAGAGAGAGAGAGAAGTCCTGCTTGTGGAATCCACAGTGAACAGTATGAAAATTACTGAAATTTTTAAATATTTTTCTCCTTGTGAAGCTGTGTGACCAGATTTATGGGGCAGCAAGGGGAAGGGAGGAAGGAGAGGGCCAGCAATTCATTCAACTAGGATCACCAAAGTTCACAAGTTGGAGTTCTTGACCTTTAGTCAGAACATGGGCTCCTCTGATAATCAGACTAAATAATTAACAACCTCCCCAGAAAACAAACACACATCGTTTTCTACGCAGTTCCAAGCAGTTCCCAAAGAGACATGTCACCATGGTGCCTACCAAGTTCAGTGAATTTTTCCAGGAGCAATGCCCAGCCATGTTCAGCTCACTCCTAAACTCCAATCCAACAAGATGCCCTATTCCAACCAGTCACAGGGTATCCCCAGGGCCACAATGCCCAGTCCATCAGTGAGAGTTAGGTCTTCACTGTGCCTGGGGCTAAGATGTACATGGAGACAAAGTGTGAACAAGAATGTCACAAGGGGTGTTTATACAGAGAACCGAGGTGGGGTGCTCCCTTGCAGAGAGACACCTCCAAAGGCATTGGAAACTTGGGAAAGGCGGAGATAAGTGGGATATGGAGCTACCTAAGTGGGGAGCTTCCTGAAGGAGGTGACACTCTGCTTCTACTACCATGGACCGAGGAGTATTTAAACAGAAGGAGAGGAGAGAGGGCATCTCAGGCTTTGACAATGGCCTAGCTCACCATTCTTATCATTGTTGAGTGTGTTTACCATTTCTTGGTTGCAAAGTTCAGTGTCTGAATCATGCTAACTTTTATTTCTGCTAATAAGGAAGTGATAATTTCACAGGCAAAGCTGGGGATCTTCTGCTTTTAGAGCCAAGGCTCATCCCCTGGACCAGTCAGCTGGGCAGGTCCTCTGAAATAGCCACTGGGCCTGGAAGTCCCCATGGTGATCTGTATTGACTTATTAGGGTACATTTCTGAGAATTTTAAAAAATTAACTGAGGTAAAATCCACGTAACATAAAATTAGTAATTTTAGAATAAACAATCATCTGTTAGTACATGCACAATATTGCACAACCACCACCTCTATCTAGTTCCAAAACATTTCCATTGCACAACAATGAAATCCTGTGCCCACTGAGCAATGTCTCCCTTTATTTGGCTCTCCCAAGCCCCTGAGTACTACCCCTGGATTTACACCTTCTAGATATTTTATATAAGTGTAATCATGTACATGTGGCCTTTTATACCTGGTTGCTTTCATTTTGAATAAAATTTTCAAGGTTCATTCTAATTGTAGCTTGTGTCAGTACTTCATTTTATTTATGACTGAATGCTATTGTGTTGTATGTATATACCACAGTTTGCTAATCCATTAATCTACTATTTTATGTTGTTTTCACCTTTTGGCTATTGTTAAAAATTCTTCTTTGAACATGTAGGTACATCTATTTGTCTCAGTTATCTTAGGTATATATCCAGGAGTGAAACTGCTGAATTGTATGGCAATTCTCTTCTTAACTTTTTAAGGAACTACTAAACTGTTTTTCTCCATGACTATGCTGATTTACATTCTCACCAGCCATATACAAGGGTTATCAGTATTTCCACATTCTCATTAATACTTTTTTTTTTATAGCCACACTAGTGGTTGTGAAGTCATACTTTTTCTGGGATTTTAACTTTGTGCAACATATTGAGTAAGAATCTGTGAGAACATACCAGATAGAGGAGGACAAGAAAAGAGTATGGGAGGAACCTGGCCTGGATGGCCCCTGAGCTTTCTATGGACTCCAGGGACATGTATGTTCTCTGTTGTGTAGATAGCCAGCTAGTAGGAATCCACAGAATGTGACTGACATACAGACACTATAGAAGTTAAACACCTTAGCCTCAGCTGCTCAATTTATAAAATGAGCATTAATAATTATTTTTTTCCTCCCCAAAGGAGCCCTGACTTGTGAACTGCAGTAGCTTGAGGCCTAGATTTTTAAATCTAGCCCATGATGCTTATGACTAATGAGGATATATGACAATGTTCAGCCAGATATCTGACCCTCTGCAGGGTCATCCAGAAATGTTCACCCATGTGAACTCATAGACAGTTCAACTAGTATCTGAGAGAAGACAAGAGTTATAGAGTAACCCCAAATTGTGTAATGTATTTTCTTTTGTAAGAAGAGGAGACATAAGTTCAAATTTTAATTGAAAAAAATATTGAAAATGTTGGGAGTTTGCTGAGTGTGGACTGTTTTCCTTTTGCCATATCATTGATTGTATTAAAATGTTTTGTTTTTGTTTTTTGGCACAAAATAATGGGTTAGATTAAAAAACAAGACCCAACTGTATACTGCCTCAGGAGACTCATCTCAGATACAAAGACAAAGAAAAGCTTAAAAAGAAGGAGTGGAAGATAATACTCAAAGATAATGGAATCCAGAGAAAAGTGGGTATACCTGTAGTTATAGCAGATGAAATAGATTTTAAGACAAAAAGGTAATAAGAGGCAAAGATGGACATTTTATAATGATAAATGAATGGGACAATTCATCAAAAAGATATTACATTTATCAATTTATATGCACCCAACCAGAGAGCACCAAAATATACAAGACTTTTATTTTATTTTTTTATCCTCACTCAAGGACATTTTTCCATTTTTTGTTCAGAGAGAGTGGGAAGGAGAGAGAGGAAGTGAGGAAGAGAGGAAGAGAGAAAGAGGGAGAGAAACATCGACGTGAAAGGGACACATTGAGTGCTGCAAACATGACCTTAACGGGAACCAAGCCCAGGTCTCTCTGGACTGCAGGTCAATGTGCTAACCGCTGAACCAAACCAGCCATGGCTAGCAGACTTTTTTTTTATCCTCACCCGAGGATATTTTTTGATATTTTGTTCAGATAGAGTGGGAGGTGGAGAGAGAGAGAGAGAAACATCGACGTGAAAGGGACACATCGAGTGGCTGCCACCCGCACGACCCAACGAGGGCCGGGGACAAACTGCAACCAAGGTACATGCCCTTAGCGGGAACCGAACCCGGGTCTCTCCAGACCGCAGGCCGACGCTCTAACCGCTGAGCCAAACCGGCCAGGACAAGGGCTAGCAGACTTTTAACAGACCTAGGGGAGTTCTGAAGATGGCGGCATAGGTAAATGCAGTATCCCGCCCTCTGACAACCACATCAAAAGTACAACAAAACTGCAACACAACCATCATTCAGAACCACCTGAAATCAAGCTGAATGGAAGTCCTACAACTACGAAATTAAAGAAGCTGCCACATCAAGACTGGTAGGAGGGGCAGAGGCATGGACGGGCTGGCCCCACACCCAGGTGTGTCAGATAAAAATCAGGAGGGACACCTTGGCTGGGAAGGTCCTCCCTGAGGACTGAGGGGTCCTTGTCCCACACCAGGTGCCCAGTTCAGTGTCCCAGTGCCAGGGAGAAAATTCCCCATAACTTCTGGCTGTAAAACCAGTGGGAACTGAGCCAGAGAGATGCTGTGCCTGCAGAAGCCCAGAAGTTCCTTTTAAAGGGCCTGCGCACAGACTTACTCAGACCTGCTCCCTCTGAGCTTGGAGGGGAGGCAGCTTGAGGGTTACCAGAGCAAGGGAAGAACTGAGCTGTTTGGCCTCTGAATGAGGGCTGAAAGGGCAGCTTTCTCTTGGACAGAGCTGCTGGTGGAGGCCATTTTTCCTTTGATGAGACCTTCCCCAACAGGGCAGGCAGACGGCCTCCATATCTGGTACCCCAGCAACCTGGCTCACACTGTTGGCCCACCCTAGTGATTCCCTGAGGCCCTGCCCCACACAACTTTTGGGCCCACCCAAGCTGTTTCCAGAGGCTTTACCATAGGTTTTGCCTGTCTTAGATCCTGCTTCAGAGTTTCCTAAAATATCTCAAACTAGCAGCCTCTGGTACCTGAGCCCACCAGTGCACCTGGCACCAATGAAGCAGTGGACATCCTGTGACAACACAGACCAGTACACAGTAGTAGAGCTGTCAAGATGCCGGTTGCAGAAACTGCAATGGCCAGGAGCCCAACACCATCCCCCGCAGTAGCAGCCCAATCAGAGTGGAGATATACCCCCGTGAACAGAGGCTGGGGAGCAGACATCCATCCCCAGGCAACAAAAGCACAGACCTACAGCAGAAAACTATTCCCCTCCCCCCCAAAAAAAACTACAGCAATGGCTAAGCAGGAGCTGAACCCCACTGGGCAGCAGTACTCCCCAGCCATGAGCAGTGGGACTGGGGACTCCTTAGGGCCCTGTGCAACCCAGTGGCCCACAAAAGTTGTATGTAGCCAGGGCTCAAGAGAAATTAGTCTCAGCAAGCCCATACCTCTAGTTATGTGGCCCCAGGCCTTGCACTAGAAGCAGCCAGCCTTGGTTCAGAATTTGGCTTTTCCTCCAAGCCCAGCACAAGAAGCAGCCATCTGCAGATCACTTTGTAGCTTATGCCTGGTGGCCCTGGGTAGAATTACAGGCAGTGGTTGACCTTGCCCCAGAGCTAGCACACTTGGTGGACAGTTTCAGACCACATTGAAACACCACCACCCAACCACCTCCATAAGTGACACACTCAATGAGTGGATTCAGTGGGTACCAGAGCCCTGCTGAAGTAAGTCTTGCTCTGTTTTGTGGACCCCTACACAGCTGATCCTCCAAGGTAGTGGCTAGTGGGCACAGCCAGTCAGTGCAGCTGACCAGACTGAGTAAACCTCTCCCACTGATGTGCCAACAGCAATCAAGACTCAATTACAAGGAAAGGAAAGGGTATACAGTCCACACTAGGGTTGCACTGCAAGGGCCTAGCTGGGGTGATCAGGAAGACTGTGCCACTGGATCCTACAGCACACCTACAACAGTAGGCCACCCTACAAAGCCCAGGAGGCATAGCCACTCTGCCTAATACATAGAAACAATCACAGGGAAGCAGCCAAAGTGAGGAGACAAAGAAACATGTCTCAAATGAAAGAAAAGAATAAAACTCCAAGAAAATAACTAAACAAAATGGAGATAAGCAATCTAACAGATGCAGACTTTAAAACACAGTATATAAGGATGCTCAGGGAACTTGGTTTGACATACAAGAAACTTAGTGAGACCTTCAAGAAACTTAAGAAAATCTCTGAAAAACTTAGTGAGAACATTAACAACATAAAATGGGGCCAGTCAGAAATTAAGGATGCACTAACTGAAATAAAGAATAATTTACAGGGATTCAATAGTAGAGTAGGTAAAGTCAAGAAGCAAACCATCAATTTGGAATAAAAGGAAGCAGAAAACACCCAACTAGAACAGCAAATGAAAAAAGAATCCAAAAAAATGAGGATAGTGTAAGGAGCGTATGGAACAACTTGAAGTGTGCCAACATTCGCATCATAGGGGTCCCTGAAGGAGAAGAGAGAGAGCAGGAAATTGAAAATCTTTGAAACAATAATGACAGAAAATTACCCTAACTTGGTGAAGGAAAGAGACATATAAGTTGAGGAAGCACAGAGAGTCCCAAACAAGTTGAACCCAAAGAGCTCCACACCAAGACACATCATCATCAAATTCCAAAGGTTAAATACAAAGAGAGAATCTTAAACGCAGCGAGAGAAAAGCAGTCTGTTACCTACAAAGGAGCTGCCATAAGACTGTCAGCTGATTTCTCAAAAGAAACTTTGCAGGCCAGAAAGGAGTGGCAAGAGATATTCAAGGTGATGAAAAGCAATGACCTACAACCAAGATTACTCTATCCTGCAAAGCTATCATTCAGAATTGATGGCCATATCAAGAGTTTCCCAGACAAGAAAATACTAAAGAAATTCGTCACAACCAAACCAGTATTATATGAAATGTTGAAGGGTCCTCTTGAAGGCAAAGAAGAACAAAAATATGAACAATAGGGAAAAGATGGTGGCAGGCAGGACCGGAGGGAGGGTGAGTGTGTGAGAGAGTGTGAGTGGACATGAAGGTGGAAGACCAAACTCATGCAGTGCAGAGATGCGGGGCAGAAAGTTCCTATGCTGTGGATGGGAGCAGCCAGCTACCACGGTAGCTCTCTTCAGGGAGCTTCTCCCTGTGCCGCAGGGAGGTCCCACCATTTTGGAAGATCTCAGGTGGTCCCTGGGAGGAGGCAGTGGAAGCAGCTAGGGCCCAGCAATCTGAGCCCACCAGCGCACCTGGCACCATCAGACCAGTGGACACTCTGGGTCAACACAGACCAGTGCACAGTAGTGTTGCTGCCAATGTGCCAGTCATGAAAGCCGCAGAAGTCACAAACAGCTGGGAGCCCAGCATCATCCCCCCATAATAAAAGCCCAATCAGAGTCAATATATACCCCCAGCAACAGAGGTTAGGGAGTAGGTACCTTCCCCAGGCAACAGAAGCACAGACCTGCAACTGAGACCCATCCCCCAAAACTATAGCAAAAGCTGAGCAGGAGTTGAGCCCCATGGGGCAGCAGCACTCCCTAGCCACTAGAGGCGGGACTTGGGACTCACCAGAGGTCTGTGCAATCCAGCAGCTCACAAGAGCAGCTGGAAGCCGGAGCCCTTGAGGGACTGGTGCAATCCAGCTGCCCGTGGGTACTGCAGGGTACTGGGGCACCAGAGAAGCCTCTGTGACCCAGTAGACCACAAGAGTGGAGAAAAGCCAGAGCCCGAGAGGAACTGGTGTAATCCAGCTGCCTGCACACAAAATCTGCAGTGTGCGGGAGCACCAGAGAGGCCTGTGCTACCGAGCAGGGACTGTGCCATTTAGTTACCCGTGGGACCTATGGGGTGCTGAAGCACTAAAGAGATCTATGCAACCAAGCAGCCAATACATAGGCATAGAGCTGGGTCCCCAAAGGGACTGTGCAATCCAGTTACCCGCAAGACCTGCAGGGTACGGGGGCACCAGAGAGGCCTGTGCAACCCAGCTGCCCACAAGATAGGCATAGAGGATGTGAAAATAAAGGAGTGAATGGAAACTACACAGACGATCTTCCAGGACCTAACAAGAATGACAACTAAAGTAAAATCAAATCCTCAGAAAAAAGCAACAGAAAAGCAGCAGGACAAAACCATACAACCAGGAACACTGGTAGGATCTGTGGAGGCACAAGAGGGTGGTAGGCTGGGAGCCCAGGAACAGCAGCAGTCTTATCTGTGAGCAGTGCCCTTGGGGAATAAAGACCAAGCCCGTTCCACAGTGCACAGAGCCAGGAAAGAGTGTTAAAATAGCCACAGCCACTCACCTGAGGGCTACTGCACAGGGAGGGCAGACTGGGCGGGAACCCTGGTTTAAAGGGCACTCAGAATTTATGCTGTGTTGCAGCCACAAAGGACTGTGGCCAGTGTACTTTTTCACAAAGCTGTGGGGTAAAGCAGCAATCCCACACCCCTCAGAGATTCAGCCTTTTTCAGGTGAGGCAAAGAAATGCAAACTGAGGCTCGTTAACAACCAGCATTTATCCCACCCTCTGGAAATTCTCTTAGGTAGAACACCAGGGTTACATTCCAAGGCACTGAGTAACTGACACTACCAGCCACCAGGAATAAGCTAGAGAATAACTGAACCTTTCCTGGGCTTGCAAATCTACCCAGGAAAGTAAGAATTGACAGTGGTGTTTAATGTGAACCTGCCCAGGCCCATCCAAACCCAGAAGAGTGAGCCACAAACATCAGAACACCAACACCAACAGGGAAAATTTGGCAGGCTCTAAAACCCACTGAGATAGCCAAAATGGTGAAACAAAAAAACAAATCCCAAATAAAAGAAAAAGAGAGCTCTATCCAAAATGAGACAAATGAGGGGGGACTGAAAATGGCAGGAGAGTGAATGAAAGCTACACAGACCATCTCCCAGGACCAAACTGGAATTACAATGAAAATAAAGACAAATCATCAGGAAAAGGCAACCAAAAAGCAGCTTGGAGGACCACATAACCAGGGACACTGACTCAGTCCTGGTAGGCTTGCAAAGACGCGAGAGGGAGCCAGGAGCCCACGGTCCGCTGCAGACTGGGCTGGGAGCTGCAGCGGCCTTGGCTGGGACCTGCAGTGACCTCGGCTGGGAGCTGAGGCGGCCTCGGCCTGGTGCAACGGCCATAGCTGGGAGCAGCACCCTTAGCTGGGAGTGGCACCCACAGGTTCCACTCCCAAGTGGCTCCACAGGGCAGAGCCAGGACAGAGGCTAAAATAGCAGCAGCCACCCACCTTGGGCTCTGGCAGAGAGAGGGCAGACTGGACTGGAACTGTGTGGGGACACTCGGGATTTGGAGGATGCTCAGAGCTTTTGCTGAGTAGTAGCCACACAGGACTGTGGTCATATTCCTTCCCAGGCCCTGGGGAGAGGTGGCAGCCCCTCCTTCAGAGATTCAACCCCACCCAGTGGCCATTGAAATGCTAATTGAGGCCCATTAACAACCAGCATCTGCCCCACCCTTGGAAAATCCTCTTATACTGAGCACCTGAGGGAGTTTTTCATTCAACTTAGAAACCAAGGTTCTTCAGGTGACCACAACTAATAGCCTCCAGGGAAAAAAGCTAGAGGATAACTACCATTCCCTGGGCTAGCAACTCTAACCAGGAAAGTAAGACTTGACAGTGGTGATTAACTTGGATCCTCCCTGTTTCATCCAAACCCAGCTGTTTCATCCAAACCCAAGAGACGGAGCCACAAAATGCAGAACACCAACACCCACAAGGAATATTTGGCAGGCTCCAAAGCCCACTGTGATAGCCAAAATAGTGAAACACAGAAACAAAAGCCGAATGAAAGAACAAGAGACCTCTACGGAAGATGAGATAAATGAGTGCAGTTAAGCAAGTTAACAGAACTAGAATTCAGAGCCATGACCTTGAAGAAGCTAAACAGCTGTACGGACATGAGGACCATGAGTAAAGATATAGAAATGTTGAAAATCAACCAGTTGGATATAAAAAACTACCAAGAAAAAATAAAGAATGACATAGCAGAAATAAAGAACACATTGGAAAGTCTAAATAGCAGAGTAAAGAAAGCTGAGGACCAGATCAGTGAATTAGAAGATAGAGTAGAAAAAAATAAACCAATCAGAAAACCAAAAGGAAAAAATAATTAAAAAACAGAAAAACAGATTAAGAAAACTATGGGACAACAGAAAACATAATAACATTCGCATCATAGGAGTCCTCAAAGAAGAAGAAAGTGAGCAAGGGTTAAGAATGTATTTGAAGAAATAGTGACAGACAACTTCCCTAATTTGGGGAAGGAAGAAGGCATTCAAGTTCAAGAAGCACAGAGAGGCCAAAGTAAGAAGAACCCAAACAGGCCCACACCAAGACACATAGTAATTAAAATGCCACAAATCAAAGACAGAGAATCCTAAAGTCAGCAAAAGAAAAGCAACAGGTTACCTACAAAGGAAACTCCATAAGGCTCTGAGCTGACTTCTCACAAGAAACACTGCAGCCCAGAAGGAAATGGAATGAAGTTATCACAATCATGAAAAACAAGGATCTGAATCTAAGACTACTCCATCCAGCAAGGCTATCATTCAAAATAGAAAGTCAAATAAAGAGATTCCCAGACAAAAGAAGGCTAAGGGAATACATTAGCACCAAACCAGCACAGCAAGAAATGTTAAAAGGACTGCTGTAATTAGCAGAAGAAGTAGGAAGAAAAATAGAACCACACTAAACAAAAACGGCAATAAATAAGTACATAAAAATAATTACTTTAAATGTAAATGGATTGAATGCTCCCATAAAAAGACACAGAGTAGCTGATTGGATAAGAAAACATGACTCATCTATATGTTGTTAACAAGAGACCCACCTTACAACAAAACACTCACATAGGTTGTGAAGGAATGGAAAAAAATCTTCCAAGCAAACAGAAAGGAAAAAAAGCTGGGGTAGCAATACTCATATCTGATAAAATAGATTTCAAAATGAAGGCCATAACTAGAGACAAAGAAGGCCACTACATAATATTGAAAATATCTATCCAACAGGAAGATATAACCTTGATAAATATATATGCACCCAATATAGGAGCACCAAAATATATTAAAAATCTTCTAGAGGAGTTCATAGGAGAAATCAATAGCAATACAATCATAGCACAGGACTGCAACACCCCGCTGACATCACTGGACAGATCCTCTAGACAAAAAATTAGCAAGGAAACAGAGACTCCAAATGAAGCACTAGACCAAATCGATTTAATAGATATCTACAGAGAATTACACCCCAAAAGTACAGAATTCACATTCTTCTCAAGTGCACATGGGACATACTCAAAGATAGACCACATGTTAGGACACAAACTAAGTCTCTACAAATTCAAAAGGATTGAGATCATATCAAACATCTTCTCAGATCACAATGGCATAAAATTAGAAATCAATTGCAACAAGAACATGCAAAGACATTTCAACACATGGAAGCTAAATAGCATGTTGTTAAACAATGAATGGGTTACTGAGGAAATCAAGGAAAAAATTAAAAACTTCCTGGAATCCAATGAAAATGAACACACACCACCACAAAATCTATGGGATGCAGTGAAAGCAGTTCTGAGAGGGAAGTTCATAGCACTACAGGCCTACCTCAAAAAACAAGAAAAATCTCTAATGGACTATCTAACCTCACAACTAAAATAACTAGAGAGCAAACAAAAAGAAAACCCCGGAGCAAGTAGAAGGAAGGAAATAGTAAAGATCACAGCAGAAATAAACGACATAGAGACCAAAAAAACAATTTAAAGTATCAATGAAACAAACAGCTGTTTTTTTTGAAAAGATAAACAATGACGGACCCTTAGCTAGACTCACCAAGTAACAAAGAGAGAGAACCCAAATACACAAAATCAGAAATGAAAGAGGAGAAATAACAACTGACACCACAGAAATACAAAACATCGTTAAGAACTACTATGAACAATAATATGGCAACAAATTGAACAATCTAAGCAAAATGAACAAATTTCTAGAAACACATAGTTTCCCAAAACTGGCTCTGGAAGTAATAGAAAACTTCGATGAACAGACCAATAACAACAGAAGAAATTAAAGATGTAATTAAGACTCTTGCAGCAAACAAAAGCCCAGGCCTGGATGGCTTCATGGGGCAGTTTTACTGAACATTTAAAGAAGAACTAATACCCATTCTCCTCAAACTATTTTTAAAAATTCAAGAAGAAGGAAGACTTCCAAATTTGTTCTATGAGGCCAGCATAATTCTAATTCAAAAACCAGAAAAAGACACTACAAAGAAAGAAAACTACAGGCCAATATCCCTGATGAACATAAATGCCAAAATCATGAACAAAATACTAGCAAATCAGATCCAGCAATACACTAAAAACATTATTCACCATGACCAAGTGGAATTCATCCCAGGGATGCAAGGATGGTACAATATTCCCAAATCGATAAACGTGATACACCACATAAATAAAATAAAGAATAAAAACCACATGATCATATCAATTGATGCCGAAAAAGCCTTCGATAAAATCCAGCATCTATATCTGATAAACACGCTCAGCAATGTGGGAATAGAGGGATCATATCTTGACATAATAAAGGCCATATATGAAAGACCTACAGCCAACATCATACTCAATGGGCAAAAATTAAAAGCATTTCCCTTAAGAACAGGAACAAGGCAAGGATGCCCACTTTTACCACTCTTATTTAAAATAGTATTTGAAGTCTTAGGCACAGCTATTAGTCAGGAAGAAAAAATAAAAGCGATCCAAATTGGAAAGGAGGAAGGGAAACTGTCATCATTCGTAGATAACATGATACGATATGTAGAAAACCCCAAACACTCCATCAAAAATGTACCAAACTTAATAAATGAATTTGGCAAAGTAGCAGGATACAAAATTAATGTCAAGAAATCGATGGCATTCTTATACAACAATGATGAACTCACAGAAAGAGAAACTGTAAAAACAATCCCATTTACCACTACGGCAAAAAAATTAAGATACCTAGTAATAAACTTAACCAAAGAAATAAAGGACCTATTCACAGAATACTACAGGTCATTGGAAAAAGAAATAGTGGAAGACATAAAAAAGAGGAAGCACGTACCCTGTTTATGGATTGGAAGAATTAACATAATTAAAATGTCCATACTACCCAAAGCAATCTATAGATTCAATGTAATCCCCATCAAAATGACAACAACATACTTCACAGAATTACAACAAATACTTCAAAAGTTCATATGGAACCATAAAAGACCTTGAATAGCCACAGCAATCTTGAAAAACAAGAATGAAGTTGAAGGGATCACATTACCAGATTTCAAGTTATACTACAAAGCCACTGTAATCAAAACAGCCTGGTACAGGCACAAGAACAGGTATATAGACCAGTGGAACAGAACCCACAACCCAGAAATGGACCCAAGGCAATATGCTCAATTAATATTTGACAAAGGTGGCAAGAGTATATAATGGAGTAAGAAAAGCCTCTTTGATAAATGGTGTTGGGAAAATTAAACAGCTACATGCAAAAAAAAAAAAAAAAATAGGAAACTAGACCATCAACTTACACCATACACAACAATAAACTCAAAATGGATAAAAGAGTTAAATGTCACTCATGAATCCATAAAAATTCTAGAAGAAAATGTAGGCAACAAAATTTCAGACATCATACGCAGCAGAATTTTCACTGATACATCACCTAAGGCGATAGAAACAAAGGAGAAAATGGACACATGGGAGTACATCAAATTCAAAAGCTTCTGCACAGCGAAAGATATAATCATCAAAACGAAAAAGGCTACCCACTGTATGGGAGAGCATAATTGCCAATGATATAGAGTGCTCATACAACTCAACAAAAGGAAGACAAAGAACCCAATTAAAAAATGGGCAGAGGAACTAAATAGACACCTCTCCAAACAGGACATACAAATGGCCAAGAGACATATGAAGAAATGCTCAACATCACAAATCATCAGAGAGATGCAAATTAAAACAACAATGAGGTATCACCTCACACCTGTCAGAATGGCCGCCATCAACAAATCATCAAACAACAATTGTCGGTGAGGGTGTGGAGAAAAGGGGACACTAGTACACTGCTGGTGGGAATGCAGACTGGTGCAGCCGCTGTGGAAAACAATATGGTGTTACCTCAAAAAATTAAAAATTGAACTTCCATTTGACCCAGTGATCCCACTTCTAGGAATATATCCTAAGAAGCCTGAAACATCAATCAGAAAGAATATATGTTCCCCCATGTTTGTAGCAGCACTATTTACAATAGCTAAGATCTGGAAACAGCCCGAGTGTCCATCAGTAGACGAATGGATAAAAAAGCTGTGGTACATACACACAACAGAGTACTATGTAGCTGTAAGAAAGAAAGATCTCTTATCCTTTGAGACTACATGGAGGGACCTGGAAATTATTATCCTAAGTGAAACAAGCCAAACAGAGAAAGACAAGTATCATATGATCTCACTTATATGTGGAATATAATGAACATAACAGTCTGAGGCATGGGATAGTCCCAGAGACGTGGAGGTGGGGCACAGACTGACAATCCCCAGATGGGGGAGAGGTAAACCACAGAGCTTATATGCATGTATGCATGAACAATGGACATGGACAACAAAGCTGGCGACAGGGCTGGGATGGAGGGGGAGGGAGGAATCAGTGGGGGGAAAAGGTGAAACATCTGTAACAAAAATAAATTAATTAATTTTAAAAAATGAGACAAATGAAATGCAGTTAAGGAAATTATCAGAAGTAGAGTTCAGAAGCATTATCTTAAAAAAGTTCAAGAGCATGAGTTAGGACATCAGGATCATGAGTAAAGATATAGAAACATTTAAAAACCAACCAAGTGGAAATGGAGAATGACATAGCAGAAATTAAGAACACATTGGAACTGTGCCATAGCTTGTGGTGTTAATACGCCCCTGTGTCCATGGAGAGAGGTTGAGGCGTCCGAGCTCCGGCCCAAGGCACCAGGGCACCGGGACAGTGAGGATGTAAGCTTCTTTAGTCAGGCCACCGTCCGGGCTGTGAGCAAGAGTAAGCTGCAGCCTACCTGGGTGGCCCTCACCCTGAAACCTTCAGCAGTAAACAAGATAAAACAACTTCTTAAAGATAAGCCTGAACACATAGGTGTGAAAGTTGGTGTCCAAACCAGGGGTTGTAATGGTCTTTCTTATACTCTTGAATATACAAAGACAAAAGGATATTCTGATGAAGAAGTTGTTCAGGATGGAGTCAGAGTGTTCATCAAAAGGAAAGCACAGCTAACACTTTTAGGAACAGAAAAGGACTACGTAGAGGACAAATTATCCAGTGAGTTTGTGTTCAACAAACCAAACATCAAAGGAACATGTGGCTGTGGAGAAAGCTTTAATATTTGACTCCTCAGACTGCTGTGGCTGGGAGCTCCAGGAAAGTGGTGGGAGCCCTGGCTTACTGAAGAAATCATATGACTGTCACATGCTTAAGGTTGATAATGCATGGTTGCCTCAGGAGGAAAATAAACTGATACATTGTGGAAATGAAAAAAAAAAGACACATTGGAAGGACTAACCAGCAGAGGAGAGGAAGCTGAGGACTGAATTAGTGAATAAGAAGACAGGGTAGAAAATATCAACCAATCAGAAAACCAAAAGGAAAAAAACAATTAAAAAACAGGAAGATAGCTTAAGAAAACTGTGGGACAAATGGAAACGTAATAACATTCTCATCATAGGAGTCCCCAGAGAAGTAGAAAAATGGCAATGGTTAGAGAATATATTTCAAAAAATAGTGACAGAGAACTTTTTTTTTTTTTCAAATCTTTATTGTTGGATGTAAAATGTATTACAGATGTTCCACATTTTTCCCCCATTGACCCCCTCCTCCCCCCTCCCGCCCCCCTCCCACCTTTTCCCACACTATTGTCTGTGTCCATTGGTTATGCATATAAGTTCTTTGGTTTATTTCTTCCCTTTCACCCATTCCCCCAACCCCCTTCCCAACTGGAAACCAACAAAATGTTCTCTGTATCTATGAGAATGTTTCTGTTCTTCCTGTTCATTTTGTTTGTAGATTCCATTGTTGGTAGATATGTATTCATTGCCATTTTGTTTGTTCATACATTTTATCTTTTTCTTCAAAAAGACCCTTTATCATTTCATATAATAACGGTTTGGTAGTGATGAACTCCTTTAACTTTTTCTTGTCTGGGAAAGTTTTTATATGTCCATCGATTCTAAATGACAGCTTTGCAGGATAGAGTAATTTTGGTTGTAGGTTCTTGGTTTTCATCACTCTGAATATTTCTTGCCACTCCCTCCTGACCTGCAAAGTTTCTTTTGAGAAATCAGCTGACAGCCTAATGGGAACTCCCTTGTAGGTAACTAGCTGCCTTTCTCTTGCTGCTTTTAAGATTCTCTCTTTGTCTTGAACCTTTTGCATTTTGATGATGATGTGTCTTGGTGTGGGCCTCTTGGGGTTCATCTTATTTGGGACTCTCTGTGCTTCCTGGACTTGTATGTCTGTTTCCTTCACCAAGTTAGGAAAGTTTTCTGCTATTATTGTTTCAAACAGGTTTTTGATTTCTTGTTCTCTCTCTTCTCCTTCTGGCACCCCCAATATGTGAATGTTGGCACGCTTGAAGTTGTCCCAGAGGCTCCTTACACTATCCTCATTTTTTTGGATTCTTTTTTCTTTGTGCTGTTCTGATTGGGGATTTTTTGCTTCCTCATATTCCAAATCGATGGTTTGCTCCTTGGATTTACATACTCTATTATTGAAGCTGTGTAAATTATTCTTTATTTCAATTAATGCCTCCTTCAATTCTAACGGTGTATCCATGATTTCTAACTGGTCCTTTTTTATGCTCTTGAGGCCCTCCCTAAGTTCGCTGAGGTTCTCACTAAGTTCATTGAGCATCCTTATAAGCAGTATTTTGAACTCAGTATCTGTTAGGTTGCTTATCTCCATTTCGCTTAGTTCTTTTATTGGGGTTTTGTTCTGTTCTTTCATTTGGGACCTGTTTCTTTGTCTCCTCATTTTGGCTGCCTCCCTGTGTTTGTTTCAGTGTATTACTTAACGAGAGGTATGGGGCTCGCTGAGACCAGATGCTGCTCGTTTGAAAGAATTTAGGAAAAACCTGAAGCAGGATCCAAGACTAGCCAATCCTATGGTTAAGAAAGTGGCAACATCTTGGGTGGGCCTGAAAGTTGGGTGGGACGGGGCCTCAGGGAATCACCAGGGTGGGGCTACCAGTGTGAGCCACGTTGCTGGAGTCCCAGATATGGAGACTGTCTGCTGCCTCTGGGAAGGGCTCACCAAAGGAACAAAGGCCTCTTACAGCACGTTTGTCCCTGAGGAAGCCCCCTCTCCAGCCCTCGCTCCAGTGCCAAACAGCTCAGTTCTTCCCTGGATGTCTCTGGCACCCCTCGAGCAGGCTCCCCTCCAAGCTTAGAGGGAGTGAGTCTGATAAGTTCATGCATGGGCCCTTTAAGAGGAGTTGCCTGGGGCTCCAGCCGTGTCAGCTTCCCTGAGCCTCAGTTCCCACTGGTTTTTCCAGCCAGAAGTTGTAAAGACTTCTCTTCCTGGCACTGGAACCCTGAGCGGTGCACCTGGTGTGGGATGGGGACCCCTCAGTCCTCAGGAAGGACCTTCCCAGCCACGGGAGCCTCCTGATTTTTATCCACCACACTTGGGTGTGGGACCAGCCCATCACACCGCCGCACCTCCGTGCCACCGCCACCCCTCGGGCCGCCGCCCCTCCTACCAGTCTGGATATAGCTGCTTTTTTAAATTCCGTAGTTGTAGGACTTCCATTCAGCTTGATTTCAGGCAGTTTTGAATGATGGTTGTTCTGTAGTTTAGTTGTAACTTTGATGTGGTTGTGGGAGGACGCGATACCACGTTTACCTACACCGCCATCTTGACCGGAAGTCTTAACAGAAAACTTTTTTAACTTGGTGAAGGAAGAAGACATTCAAGTTCAAAAAGCACAGAGAGCCCCAAGGAAGAAGGACCCAAACAGGCACACATCCAGACACATAGTAATCAAAGTGGCAAAAATTAAAGACAAAGAGAGAATCCTAAAAGCAGCAAAACAGAAGCAACAGGTTACCTACAAAGGTAACCCCATAAAGCTCTCACCTGACTTCTCAACAGGAACACTACAGGCCAGAAGGGAATGGCATAAAGTCATTAATGTCATGAATAACAAGGATCTGAATCCAAGATTACTCTATCCAGCAAGAATATCATTCAAAACAGAAGGTCAAATGAAGAACTTCACAGCCAAAAATGCTAAGGGAATATATTAACACCAAACCAGCACTGCAAGATATGCTAAAATGACTGCTGTGATTAGTAAAAGAAACAGAAAGAGAAATATGACCACACTAAACAAAAATGGCAATAAATAAGTACATATCAATTACCACTTTGAACGTGCATGGGTTGAATACTCTGTTAAAAAGACATAGAGTAGTCTAGTGGATAAGAAAGTATGAGTCACATATATGTTGTTTATAGGAGACCCACCTCAAAACAAAAGACTGACATAAATGAAAGTGAAGAGATGGAAAAAAAATGTTTCAAGCAAAAGAAAAGAAAAAAACCTGGTATAGCAATACTCATATCTAATAAAGTAGATTTCAAAATGAAGACTATAAGTAAAGACAAAGAAGGCCACCACATAATATTGAAAGCATGTATTCAACAGGAAAATATAACCTTGGTAAATATATATGCACCCAATAGAGGAGCACCAACATATATTAAAAATATTCTGGAAGACTTCAAAGGAGAAATCAACAGCAATACATTCATAGCAGGGTACTTCAACACCCTGCTGACATCACTGGATAGATCAACTAAAGAAAAAATAACAAAGAAACACAGACTCCAAGCAAAGTGCTAGACCAAATGAATTTTATAGACATCTACAGAGAATTACACTCCAAAACTGCAGAATTCGCATTCTTCTCAAGTGCACATAGGACATTCTCAAATATAGACCACATGTTAGGACACAAACTAAGTCTCTACAAGTCCATAAAGATTGAAGTCATATCAAACATCTTCTCAGATCACAATGGCATGAAAGTAGAAATCAATGGCAACAAGAACATGAAAAGACATTTGAAAACATGAGGCTAAATAACATGTTAATGAACAATGAATGGGCTACCCTGGAGATCAAGGAAGAAATTAAAAATTTCCTGGAAACCAATTAAATGAACACACAACAACACAAAATCTATTGGATGCCACAAAAGCAATTCTGAGAGGGAAGTTCATAGCACTACAGGCCTACCTCAAGAAGCAAGGAAAATTTCTAATTGATTATCTAACCTCACAATTTAAAGAACTAAAAAGCAAACAAAAAGAAAACCCCAAAGCAAGTAGAAGGAAGAAAATAGTAAATATCAGAGCAAAAACAAATGACAAGGAGACCAAAAAAAAAAAAAAAATTCAAAGCATTGATTAAACAAAGAGCTTGTTCTTTAAAAAGATAAACAAGATTGATGCACCCTTAGCTGGACTAACCAAGAAACAAATAGAGAGAATCCAAATACACATAATCAGAAATGAAAGAGGAGAAATAATAACTGAAATCACAGAAATACAAAGGATTGTAAACAAATATTTTGAGCAATTATACGGCAACAAACTTGACCATCTAAGCGAAATGGACAAATTTCTAGAAACACACAGTCTCCCAAAACTGAACCAAGAGGAGATAGAAAACTTGAACAGACTAATAACAACAAGAGAAATTGAAGATATAATCAAGACTCTCCCAGCAAACAACAGCCCCGGCCCCGACGGCTTCACAGGAGAATTTTACAAAATTTTCAAAAAAGAACTAATACCCATTCTTCTCAAACTATTTCAAAAAATTCAAGAACAAGGAAGACTTCCAAACTCGTTTTATGAGGCCAGCATAATGCTAATTCTAAAACAAACAAACAAACAAACAAAAAACAATACAAAGAAAGAAAACTACAGACCAATATCCCTGATGAAAATAGATGCAATAATCCTGAACAAACTAGTAGTAAATCAAACCCAGCAATACGTGAAAAAAATTATTCACCATGACCAAGTGGGATTCATCCCAGGGATGTAAGGCTGCTACAATACTTGCAAATCAATAAATATGATACATTACATAAAATGAAACATAACAATCATATGATCATATCAATAGATGCTGAAAAACCATATGACAAAATGCAGTATCCATTTCTGATAAAAACCCTCAAGAATCTAAGAATAGAGGGGTCATATGTCGACATAATAAGGCCATATATGAAAGACCTACAGCCAACATCATACTCAATTGGCAAAAATTAAAAGCATTTGCATTAAGAACAGGAACAAGACAAGAATGCCCACATTCACCACTATTATTTAACATAGTGCTGGAACTCTTAGCCACAGCAATCAGACAGAAGAAAAAGTAAAAATGATCCAAATTGGAAAGGAGGAAGTAAAACTGTCATTATTTGCAGATGACATGATACTATACGTAGAAAACCCCAAAGACTCCATCAAAAATCTATTACATTTAAAAAAATGTATTTGGCAAAGTAACAGGATACAAAATTAACGTCAAGAAATCGATGACATTCTTATACACCAATGATATGAGCTCACAGAAAGAGAAACTAAAAAAACAATTCCATTTAAAATCATGCAAAACAAAATTAAGACACCTAGGAATAAAATTAACCAAAGAAATATAGGACCTATTTGCAGAAAACTTCAGATTATTGAAAAAAAGTAGAGGAACATATAAATAAGTGGAAGCACATACCTTATTCATAGATTGGAAGAATTAACATAATTAAAATGTCCATACTACCCAAAGCAATCTATAAATTCAATTCAATCCTCATCAAAATACAAATAACATACTTTACAGAACTAGAACAAATACATCAAAAGTTCATATGGAACCAAAAAAGACCTCGAATAGCCACAGCAATCTTGAAAATAAAGAACGAAGTTGGAGAAATCACATTACCAGATTTTAGGTTATACTACAAAGCCACTGTAATCAAAACAGCCTGATACAGGCTCAAAAACAGGCAGATAGACCAGTAGAACAGAACAGAGATCCAGAAATGGACCCAAGGCAATATGCTCAATTAATATTTGACAAAGGTGGCAAGAACATACAGTGGAGTAAAGACAGCCACTTTAATAAATGGTGTTGGAGAAATTGAACAGCTATATGCAAAAAAAATGAAACTAGACCATCAACTTACACCCTACACAAGAATAAACTCAAAATGGATAAAAGACTTCAATGTGACTCATAAATCCATAAAAATCCTAGAAGAAAAAGTAGGCAATAAAATTTCAGATGTCATACGCAGCAGAATTTTTACTGATACATCACCAAAGGCAACAGAAACAAAGGAGAAAATGGACACATGGGACTACATCAAACTCAAAAGCATCTGCACAGCAAAAGATACAATCCTCAAAATAGAAAGGCAACCCCCTGTACAGGAGGTTATAATTGCCAACGATATATCAGATGAGGAGTGAATTTTTAATATATGTAGAGTACTCATACAACTCAACAAAAAGAAGAAAAAGAACCCAATTAAAAAAATGGGCAGAGGAACTAAATAGACACCTCTCCAAACGGGACAAATCTTCCTGATTGGTGTTTCAGGCTTCTTAGAGTATATTCCTAGAAGCAGGATCACTGGGTCAAATAGAAGTTCAATTTTTAATTTTTTGAGGTAACACCACATTGTTTTCCATAGTGGCTGCACCAGTCTGCATTTCTACCAACAGTGTACCAGAGTCCCCTTTTCTCCACACCCTCACCAACACTTGTTGTTTGATGATTTGTTGATGGCAGCCATTCTGACAGGTGTGAGGTGATACCTCATTGTTGTTTTAATTTTCATCTCTCTGATGACTACTGATGTTGAGCATTTCTACACATGTCTCTTGGCCTTTTGTATGTCCTATTTGGAGAGGTGTCTAATCAGCTCCTCTGCCCATTTTTTAATTAGGTTCTTTGTCTTCCTTTTGTTGAGTTGTATGAGCACTCTATATATATTGGAAATTAACCCCTTATCTGATATATCATTGGCAATGATGTTCTCCCATAGAGTGGGTTGCCTTTTCATTTTGATGATTGTTTCTTTGCTGTGCAGAAGCATTTTAGTTTGATGTACCCCACGTGTTCATTTTTTTCGTTGTTTCTGTTGCTTTAGGTGATGTATCAGTGAAAATTCTGCTGCGTATGATGTCCGAAATTTTGTTGCCTACATTTTCTTCTAGAATTTTTATGGATTCATGGGTCACATTTAGGTCTTTTATCCTTTTGAGTTTATTTTTGTGTTGGTGTAAGTTGATGGTCTAGTTTCATTTTTTTGCATGTAGCTGTCCAATTTTCCCAACACCATTTATTAAAGTGGCTGTCTTTACTCCACTGTATGCTCTTGCCACCTTTGTCAAATATTAATCGAGCGTATTGCCTTGGGTCCCTTTCTGGGTTTTCAGTTCTGTTCCACTGGTCTATATGCCTGTTCTTGTGCCAGTACCAGGCTGTTTTGGTTACAGTCGCTTTGTAGTATAACCTGATATCTGGTATTGTGATCCCACCTACTTTGTTCTTCTTTTTCAAGATTGCTGTGGCTATTCAAGGTCTTTTTTGGTTCCATATGAACTTTTGAAGTATTTGTTCTAGTTCTATGAAATATGTCCTTGGTATTTTGATGGGGATTGCATTGAATCTATAGATTGCTTTGGGTAGTATGGACATTTTAAGGATGTTAAGTCTTCTAATCCATGAACAAGGTATGTGCTTCCACTTTTTTATATCTTCCTCTATTTTTTTCGAAATGTCCAGTAGTTTTCTGTGAATAGGTCCTTTACTTCTGTGGTTAAGTTTATTCCTAGGTATCTCAATTTTTTTGCCACGATGGTAAATGGGATTGTTTTTTCAGTTTCTGTTTCTGTGAGTTCATCATTGTTGTATAAGAATGCCGTCGACTTCTTGACGTTAATTTTGTATCCTGCTACTTTCCCAAATTCATTTATTAAGTCTAGTAGATTTTTGATGGAGTTTTTAGAGTTTTCTATGTATAATATCATGTCACGAGCAAATAATAACAGTTTCCCTCCCTCCTTTCCAATTTGGATCCCTTTTATATTTTTCTTTCTGTCTGACTGCTGTGGCTAAGACTTCCAGTACTATGTTAAATAAGAGTGGCGAAAGTGGGCATCTTTGTCTTCTTCCAGTTCTTAAGAGAAATGTTTTTAGTTTCTCCCCATTGAGTATGATGTTGGATGTGGGTCTTTTATATATGGCCTTTATTATGTCGAGATATGATCCCTCTATTCCCACATTGCTGAGCATTTTTATCAGAAATGGATGCTGGATTTTGTCAAATGCTTTTTCGGCATTTATTGATCATGTGGTTTTTATTCTTCATTTTGTTTATGTGGTGTATCACATTTATTGATTTGTGAATATTGTACCAGCCTTGCATCTCTGGGATGAATCCCACTTGGTCATGGTGAGTAGGTTTTTTTGGATGTGATGCTGGATTCTATTTACTAGTATTTTGTTCAGGGTTTTGGCATCTATGTTCATTAGAGTTATTGGCCTGTAGTTTTCTTTCTTTGTAGTGTCTTTTTCTGGTTTTGGAATTAGAATTATGCTGGTGTCATAAAATGAGTTTGGAAATCTTCCTTCTTCTTAAATTTTTTGAAATAGTTTGAGAAGAATGGGTATTAATTAGTTCTTCTTTAAATGTTCAGTAAAATTTTCTTGTGAAGCCGTCCAGGCCTGGGCTTTGTTTGCTGAGAGAGTCTTGATTACATCTTCAATTCTTTTGTTGGTATTTTTCTATTCTTCCCAGTCAAGTTTTGGGAGACTATGTGTTTCTAGAAATTTGTCCATTTCGCTTAGATTGTTGAATTTGTTGCCGTATTATTGTTCATAATATTTGTTCACAAATCTTTGTATTTCTGTGGTGTCGGTTATTATTTCTTCTTGTTCATTTCTGACTTTGTGTATTTGGGTTCTCTCTCTTTGTTTCTTGGTGAGTCTAGCTAAGGGTCCATCAATCTTGTTTATCTTTTCAAACAACCAGCTCTTTGTTTCATTGATCCTTTGAATTGTTTTTTTTTTTTTCTCCATGTCATTTACTTCTGCTTAGGGTAATGTTTTTGAGGTTCATCCCTATTGAAGTACTTCATTCCTTTTATGGTTTAATACTATTCTGTTGAATATATATATATAATCTCATAATTTGCTTATTCATTAATCCAATGTACGTCATCGTACATTTTGGCTATTGTGAAAAATGCTTTGTACATGCAAGTACATGAGTATGTTTGAGAAATGGTTTTCAGTTCTCTTAGATATATACCCAGGAGTTGAATTTCTGGGTTACATGGTAATTCTATTTTAAACCTTTTGAGAAACTGCCAACTGCTTTCCACAGTGGGTTCACCATTTTACATTACCACCAGCAATGTACAACACTTTCAATTTATTCACATTCTTATCAACTCTTGTTGCTTTTGTTTTTAATAATCATCCTAGTGATCGTGAAGTAGTAATATTTCTGGGATTTTGATTGGCCAAACACAATGGTTAAAAATTTGTGAGAACATGCCAGGGATAGAAGGGGACAAGGAAAGAGTGTGGTTGGGAACCTGTCCCAGGTGACCCCTGAGCTTTCTAAGGACTACAGAGACATCTATGCTCTCTGTTGTATAGACAGCTGGCTAGTGGGGATCCACTAAATGTGACTAATATACAGGCCCTGTATTAATTATTTCAACAGCCTTAGTTTCAGTTATTTAATCTATAAAATGAGTTTTAATAATTATGTCTTTCCTTCCCAAAAGAGCCCAGCCAGACCAGACCAGACTTTGACCTGTGAACTGATGTGGTTTGAAGCCTGCAAGTCTGGCTCACAGTAGCTATGACTAAAGAAAACAGACAACACTGCTTAGCCAGATATCAGACCCATCGGCAGGGTCATCTAGAAATGTTTACTCATGTGAACTCATAAACAGTTCAGCTAGTGGCTGGGAGAGGACAAGAATTATAGAGTAACCCCAAATTGTGTAATGTATTTTCTTTTATCAAGAAGAATGTTTTTTTTCAAAATTTAGTTGAAAAAAATAATTAGAATGTTGGGAGTTTCTTGAGTGTGGATTATTTATCTTTTTCCCCTCTCATTGATGTTTAAATGGCCCTTTTTTTTTAATTTATTTATTTTTTATTGATTAATTTTTGTTACAGATGATTCTCCTTTTTTCCCCCACTGATTCCCCCCTCCCCCTCCCTTCCCTGCCCCTTCCCCAGATTGTTGTCCATGTCCACTGTTCATGCATACATGCGTATAAGTTCTGTGGTTCATCCCTCCCCCACCTCCCCACTCCTTAGGGGATTGTCAGTCTGTACCCCGCTTCCGCGTCTCTAGGACTACCCCATTCCTCAAACTGTTATGTTCATTATATTCCACAAATAAGTGAGATCATATGAAACTTGTCTTTCTCTGTTTGGCTTGTTTCACTTAGGATGATACATTCCAGGTCCCTCCATGTAGTCTCAAAGGATAAGAGATCTTTCTTTCTTACCACTGCATAGTACTCCATTGTGTATATGTACCACTGCTTTTTTATCCATTCGTCTACTGATGGGCACTTGGGCTGTTTCCAGATCTTAGCGATTGTAAATAGTGCTGCTACAAACATGGGGGTACATATATTCTTTCTGATTGGTGTTTTATGCTTCTTAGGGTATATTCCTAGAAGTGGGATCACTGGGTCAAATGGAAGATCAATTTTTAATTTTTTGAGTTGACACCATATTGTTTTCCATAGTGGCTGCACCAGTCTGAATTCCCACCAGCATGTACTAGAGTCCCCTTTTCTCCACACCCTCGCCAACACTTGTTGTTTGATGATTTGTTGATGGCGGCTTAAATGGCCTTTTTTGATACAGAGTAGCCAGATGAATTTAAAAGCAAGAACCAACTATATGATACCTTCAAGGGACTCATCTCAGATCCTAAGACAAATAGACCTTAAGTGAAAGGTTGTAATATGATACTCCAAAAAATAGTATCTAGAGAAAAGTGGGTATAGCAGTATTTATATCAGACAAAATAGATTTAAGACAAAAATATAATAAAAGATAAAGATGGCCCTGGCAGTTTGGCTCAGCGGTTAGAGCGTCAACCTGCGGTCCCGAGAGGCCCGGGTTCGGTTCCCGCTAAGGGCGCGTACCTCGGTTGCAGTTTGTCCCCGGCCCTGGTTGGTCGTGTGGGTGGCAGCCACTCGATGTGTCCCTTTCACATCAATGTTTCTCTCTCTCTCTCTCTCTCTCTCTCTCTCTCTCTCTCTCTGTTCATGTCTCTCCCTCCCACTCTACCAGAACAAAAAAGGAAAAATGTCCTCGGGTGAGGATAAAAAAAAAAAAAAAGACAAAGATGGACATTATATAATGATGAAGGGGACAATTCAAGAAGATATAACATTTATCAATATATAGGCACCCAACCTGAGAACACCAAAATATATAAAGCAATTACTAACAGTCCTAAAGGGAGAAACTGAAAAAAAAAATACAATTATAGTAAAAGACTTGAATACCTCACTCACAGCAATGGATAGATCATCCAGACAGAAAGTCAATAAGGAAATATTGACCTTAAATAACACATTGGACTACATAGCCTTAATTAATACTTACAGAGCTTTCTATCCCAAAATTACAGAATACAATCTTTTCAGGTGCACACAGAACACTCTCAATGATAGACCATGAGTTGCGCATAGAAATAGTCTCAATAAATTTAAGAAGACAGAAATTATACCAAGCATATTTTCTACCATAACAGTATGAAGCAGGAAATTAAGTACAATAAAATAGCTGAGGAAAAATAACAAATATGTGGAGATTTAATGACATGCTACTGAACAACCACTAGGTAAAAAAACAAATAATATAAGATATCAAAGATTTATGGAGACAAATGAAAATACAACATACCAAAAATTTGGGGGATGCAGCAAAAATGGTACTGAAAGAGAAGTTTATAGAATTATAGGGCTACCTCATGAA
Organism: Molossus molossus; assembly: GCF_014108415.1. Lineage (NCBI taxonomy): Eukaryota > Metazoa > Chordata > Mammalia > Chiroptera > Molossidae > Molossus > Molossus molossus. The sequence continues at coordinate 95,625,493 of NW_023425366.1, read as the reverse complement.
ACAAGAAAAATCTCAAATAAACAACCAACATTACATCTTAAAGAACTAGAAAAAAAAGAATAAATGAAACCCAAAGTCAAAAAAAGAAAGGAAATAATAAAAATCAGAGCAGAAATAAATGAAATAGAGAACAAAAAGACAATAGAAAAAAATAATAAAATTAAAAGCTGGTCAAGAGATAAACAAAATTGACAAACCTCTACCTAGACTCACTAAGGGAAAAAGAGAGAAGACTCAAATAAATAAAATCAGAAATGAAAAAAAAGTTAAAATGGACACCACAGAAATAAAAAGGATGATGTAAGAATATGAAAGGGGGAATTTCCAGACAAGATAGCAGAGTAGGTAATGCTATGCTCACCTCCTCCCATGACTACATCAAAACTATGACTAAATTACAGATCATCATTGAAAACCACCTGAAGATTAGCTGAACATAAGTTCTATGACTAAGGATATAAAGAAGCAGCTACATTGAGACTGGTAGGAGGAGCAAGCCATGGAATGCCAGGTCCCACACCCAAAGTGAAGCAGTTAAGAAAGAAGACGGGGAAAATGGCAGCAGGGTGAACAGAAGCTACACAGACCATCTCCCAGAACCAAACTGGAATTACAACTATAACACAGACAAATCGACGGAAAAACCAATAGAAAAGCAGCTTGCGAGGACCATACAATGAGGGACACTGACTCCATCCCGGTAGGCTTCTGAAGGCGCCAGACGGGGGCTGGGAGCCCACAGTCAGCAGCTCGGCAGCGGCCTTAGCTGGGAGCAGCACCCTCGGGTTACACTCCCAGGCAGCTCCACAGCGCAGAGCCGGGACAGAGGCTAAAAAAGTCACAGCCACTCACCTTGGGCTCCGGCAGAGGGAGGGCAGACTGGACTGGAACTGTGTGGGGACACTCGGGATTTGGAGGGCACTCAGAGCTTTTTGTGAGTTGCAGCCACGCAGGACAGTGGCCATATTGCTCTTCCCAGGGCTCTGAGGAGAGGCAGCAGCCCCTTCCTTGGAGATCCAACCCCACCCAGTGGGCCATTGAAGTGCTAATTGAGGCTCACTAACAACCAGCATCAGGAAATCCCCTTGTGCTGAGCACCTGAGGGAGCTTTTCAATCAACTGACAACACAAAACTCATCAAATAACCTCGACTGCTAGCCTCCAGGCAAAAAGCTAGAGGATAACAGTACCTTTCCTGGGCTGGCAACTTTAACCAGGAAAGTAAGACTTGACAGTGGTGTTCAACGTGGGTCCTCCCTCGGTCATCTAAACACAGGAGAGGGAGCCACAAACAGCAGAACACCAACACCCACAGGGAGAACTTGACAGGCTCCAAAGCCCACAGTGATAGCCAAAATGGTGAAACACAGAGACAGAAGCCAAATGAAAGATCAAGAGACCTCCACTGAAGATGACATCAATGTGGAGCAATTAGGGATGTTAACAGAGCTAGAATTCAGAGCCATGATCTTGAGGAAGCTGAACAGCATGAGTAAGGACATAGAGACACTGAAAATAAGCCAATTGGAAATTAAAAACCATCAAGAAGAGAAAAAAATGACATATCAGAAATGAAAAACACATTGGAAGGTTTAAAAAGCAGAGTAGAGGAAGCTGAGGACCGGATCAGTGAATTAGAAGACAGGGTAGAAAAAATCAACCAATCAGAAAAACAAAAGGAAAAAACGATTAAAAAACAGGAAGACAGCTTAAGATAACTATGGGACAACTGGAAACGTAATAATATTCGCATCATAGGAGTCCCCGAAGAAGAAGAAAATGAGCAAGGGTTAGAGAATATATTCAAAGAAATAGTGACAGAAAACTTCCCTAATTTGGTGAAGGAAGAAGGCATTCAAGTTCAAGAAGCACAGAGAGTCCCAAGTAAGAAGAACCCAAACAGGCCACACCAAGACACATAGTAATTAAAATGCCACAAATTAAAGACAAAGAGAGAATCCTAAAAGCAGCAAGAGATAAGCAACAGGTTACCTACAAAGAAAACCCCATAAGGCTCTCAGCTGACTTCTCACAAGAAACACTACAGGCCAGAAGGGAATGGCATAAAGTAATCAAAGTCATCAAAAACAAGAATCTGAATCCAAGACTACTCTACCCAGCAAGGCTATCATTCAAAATAGAAGGTCAAATAAAGAGCTTCCCAGACAAAAAAAGACTAAGGGAATACATTAGCACCAAACCAGCACTGCAAGAAATGTTAAAAGGACTGCTGTAATTAGCAGTAGAAATGGGAAGAAAAATAGAACCACACTAAACAAAAAATGGCAATAAATAAGTACATATCAATAATCACCTTAAACGTAAATGGATTGAATGCACCCATAAAAAGACACAGAGTAGCTGATTGGATAAGAAAGCATGACTCATCTATGTGTTGTTAACAAGAGACCCACCTTATAACAAAAGACTCACATAGGTTGAAAGTGAAGGGATGGAAAAAAATTTTCCAAGCAAAACGAAGACCATAACTAGAGACAAAGAAGGCCACTACATAATATTGAAAGGATCTATCCAACAGGAAGATATAACCTTGATAAACATATATGCACCCAATATAGGAGCACCAAAATATATTAAAAATCTTCTGGAGGACTTCCAAGGAGAAATCGACAACAATACAATTATAGCAGGGGACTTCAACACCCCGTTGACAGCACTGGATAGATCCTCTAGGCAAAAAATTAGCAAGGAAACAGAGAATCCAAATGAAGCACTAGACCAAATGGATTTAATAGATATCTACAGAGAATTACACCACAAAACTACAGAATACACATTCTTCTCAAGCGCACATGGGACTTCTCAAAGATAGACCACATGACAGGACACAAACTAAATCTCTACAAGTTCAAGAAGATTGAAATCATATCAAGCATCTTCTCAGATAACAATGGTTGAAACTAGAAATCAATTGCAACAAGAACATGCAAAGACATTTCAACACATGGAGGCTAAATAGCATGTTATTAAATAATGTATGGGTCACTGAGGAGATCAAGGAAGAAATTAAAAACTTCCAGGAAACCAATGAAAATGAACACACAACAACACAAAATCTATGGGATGCAGCAAAAGCAGTTCTGAGAGGAAAGTTCATAGCACCTCAAAAAACAAGAAAAATTTCTAATTGACTGTTTAACCTCACAACTTAAAGAATTAGAAAGCAAACAAAAAGAAAACCCCAGAGCAAGTAGAAGAAAGGAAATAGTAAAGATCAGAGCAGAAATAAATGACATAGAGACCAAAAAACAATTCAAAGGATCAATGAAACAAAGAGCTGGTTTTTTGAAAAGATAAACAAGATTGATGGACCCTTAGCTAGACTCACCAAGAAACAAAAAGAGAGAACCCAAATTACACAAAATCAGAAATGAAAGAGGAGAAGGAACAACCAACACCACGGAAATACAAAAGATCGTTAACAACTACTATGAACAACTATATGGCAACAAATTTGACAATCTAAGCGAAATGGACAAATTTCTAGAAACACACAATCTCCCAAAACTAGACCAGGAAGAGATAGAAAACTTGAACAGACCAATAACAACTAAGGAAATTGAAGAGGTAATCAAGACTCTCCCAGCAAACAAAAGCCCAGGCCCAGATGGCTTCACGGGGGAGTTTTACCAAACATTCAAAAAAGAACTAACACCCATTCTCCTCAAACTATTTCAAAAAATTCAAGAAGAAGGAAGACTTCCAAACACGTTCTATGAAGTCAGCATAATTCTAATTCCAAAACCAGAAAAAGACACTGCGAGGAAAGAAATCTACAGGCCAATATCCCTGATGAACATAGACGCCAAAATCCTGAACAAAATATTAGCAAATCGGATCCAGAAATACATCAAAAAAATGATTCACCATGATCAAGTGGGATTCATTCCAGGGATGCAAGGCTGGTACAATATTCGCAAATCAATAAACGTGATACACCACATAAACAAAATGAATAATAAAAACCACATGATCATATCAATAAATGCTGAAAAAGCATTTGACAAAATCCAGCATCCATTTCTGATAAAAACATTCAGCAATGTAGGAATAGAGGGATCCTATCTAGACATAATAAAGGCCATATATGAAAGACCTACAGCCAACATAATACTCAATGGACAGAAACTAAAAACATTTTTATTAAGAACAGGAACAAGTCAGGGATGTCCACTTTCGCCACTCTTATTTAACATAGTACTGGAAGTCTTAGCCACAGCAATCAGACATGAAGAAAAAATAAAAGGGATCCAAATTGGAAAGGAGGAAGTGAAACTGTCATTATTTGCAGATGACATGATATTATACATAGAAAACCCTAAAGACTCCATCAAAAATCTACTAGACTTAATAAACAAATTAGGCAAAGTAGCAGGATAGAAAATTAATGTCAAGAAATCGACGGCATTCTTGTACACCAATGATGAACTCACAGAAAGAGAAACTGAAAAAACAATCCCATTTACCATCGCTCCAAAAAAATTAAGATACCTAGGAATAAACTTAACCAAAGAAGTAAAGGACCTATTTGCAGAAAACTACACGTCATTGAAAAAAGAAATAGAGGAAGATATAAAAAAGTGGAAGCACATACCCTGTTCATAGATTGGGAGAATTAACATCATTAAAATGTCCATACTACCCAAAGCAATCTATAGATTCAATGCAATCCCCATCAAAATACCAACGACATATTTCATAGAACTAGAACAAATACTTCAAAAGTTCATATGGAACCAAAAAAGACCCCGAATAGCCACAGCAATCTTGAAAAAGAAGAACAAAGTAGGTGGGATCACAATACCAGATATCAGGTTATACTACAAAGCGACTGTAACCAAAACAGCCTGGTACTGGCACAAGAACAGGCATATAGACCAGTGGAACAGAACTGAAAACCCAGAAAGGGACCCAAGGCAATACGCTCGATTAATATTTGACAAAGGTGGCAAGAGCATACAGTGGAGTAAAGACAGCCTCTTTAATAAATGGTGTTGGGAAAATTGGACAGCTACATGCAAAAAATGAAACTAGTCCATCAACTTACACCATACACAAAAATAAACTCAAAATGGATAAAAGACTTAAATGTGACCCATGAATCCATAAAAATTCTGGAAGAAAATGTAGGCAACAAAATTTCGGACATCATACGCAGCAGAATTTTCACTGATACATCACCTAAGGCAACAGAAATAAAGGAGAAAATGAACACATGGGACTACATCAAACTAAAAAGCTTCTGCACAGCAAAAGAAACAATCATCAAAATGGAAAGGCAACCCACTGTATGGGAGAACATCATTGCCAATGATGTCTCAGATAAGGGGTTAATTTCCAATATATATAGAGTGCTCATACAACTCAACAAAAGGAAGACAAAGAACCCAATTAAAAAATGGGCAGAGGAGCTGAATAGACACTTCTCCAAACAGGACATACAAATGGCCAAGAGACATATGAAGAAATGCTCAACATCACTAATCATCAGAGAGATGCAAATTAAAACAACAATGAGGTATCACCTCACACCTGTCAGAATGGCCGCCATCAACAAATCATCAAACAACAAGTGTTGGCGAGGGTGTGGAGAAAAGGGGACTCTAGTACACTGCTGGTGGGAATGCAGACTGGTGCAGCCGCTGTGGAAAACAATATGGTGTTACCTCAAAAAATTAAGAATTGAACTTTCATTTGACCCAGTGATCCCACTTTTAGGAATATACCCTAAGAAGCCTGAAACACCAATCAGGAAAAATATATGTACCCCCATGTTCATAGCAACACTATTTACAATAGCTAAGATCTGGAAACAGCCCTAGTGTCCATCAGTAGACGAATGGATAAAAAAGCTGTGGTACATATACACAATGGAGTACTATGCAGTGGTAAGAAAGAAAGATCTCTTATCCTTTGAGATGACATGGAGGGACCTGGAAAGTATAATCCTAAGTGAAATAAGCCAAGCAGAAAAAGACAAATTCCACATGATCTCACTTATATACGGAATATAATGAACATAACAGTCTGAGGAATACAGTAGACCCAGAAACATGGAAGTAGGGCACCTACTGACATCCCTCAGAAGAGGGGGTGGGGGTGGTGGGAAGAGATAAACCACAGAACTTATATGCATGTATGCATTACCAATGGACACGGACAACTAAGCCGGGGACGGGGCGGGGGTGGGGTGGGGTGGTGAGGGGTTGCCAATGGGGTAAAAAATGTAAAATATCTGTAACAAAAGAAGTAAATAAAAAATTTATAAAAAAAAAAAAAAGAAGAGGGATATCTTGGCTATAGAAGTAATTACATACCTACTGCAGGGGTGAACAGTTCTCACTCTTCAACTTACACTAAAATGCATCAAAAGTTAAAATGAGTTGATGGGTGGATAGACTGGATAGATAGGTGATAAACCAAATAAAGAAATGTTAATAATAAAATTTAAGTGATGGGTTACATGAGTTTTTACTATGTAATTTTTTCCATCTTTCTGTTCAAATTTACCGTATTTGAAAATTATCATGATAAAAATTGGGGACAATATTAGTAGCAGTATTTCTAAAGAGTTAAAATGTCTTTCAAACTGTACCCTCCTTGTCACCCCTTCACCTTCACCCTAGTCAAACCCTCTTCATCTCTGACATAAACCATAACCTACTGGCTGATCTCCTTTGAGAGGGCAACCTTTGCACGTTTAATCAGGGTATGCCCAGGATTCACCACCAGTGCCTCATCCAGGTAAGAGGTGATAGTTTCTACTACGCTCCCAGTGCCCCTCCTCAGACCTCACACTGCATCAGAATGGAGTCTTTGCAGGTCCGTGCACATCCACTGTTACCTCACTCCTTCATGATTTTTCTCATGCTGTTCCATCTGCCTATTCTCTCCCAATCACCTCATCTTTAAGATTCCTCTCAGAAACTTGAACATGGTGGATAAACACATACATTTACCCCTGAAGCCTCCAGAAGCTCCATAAAATGCACTAGGGACAAAGGATGCCAGAAGTAAACGTTTGAACCTAGAAGTAGAGTATCCAAGAATCACCACAAGTTTTTTGTGACAGACACCAATCTAAGCACTCCTCTCCTAAACATAACAGTATGCAGTAGGTACTCTTATTATCAACTCCCTTGTACAAATGAGCAAACTGAAGCACAGAAAGTTTAAGTCCCTTGTGCAAGGTTAACATAGCCACAGAGTCAGGATTTGAACCCAGATGATCTTGTCCCAGAGTCTATGCCCATGATGACTGTATATCTGCCATGAAGTCACTCACTAGGAGAACAGAGAAAGTGGAAGCTGAGCCTGCAGGACTAGGGAGACCAAAGCAAGCAGAACCAGGCCATTAGGCCCAGAAAGACTCAGGAACTGAATGCACAAGTATGTCTGAATTCAGGAGGTATGAGACTGAAAACAGAGGATTTTTTAAAGTCTGCATAATAAAGAGTTAGACTTTCAGATTCCTTTCTGTACTGAGTTGAATAGTGTTCCTCCAAAATTCATGTGCAACAACAACCCCAGAATGTGATCCCCTTTGGAAAGAAAAATGTTCAGATGCAATTAGTCAATATGTGGTCATACTTAAGTGTTCAGGCACTAATTAAATGACTGGTGTCCTAATAACAAGAGACACAGAATCACACACGGAAGGAAGGCAGCCATATGAAGATGGAGACAGAGACTGAAATGATGCTACCACAAGCCAAGGAACACCAAGGATTGCCAACCACCACCAGAGCTAGGAACAGGCAGGGAGCAGATTCTCCCTCAGTCTTCCAGTAGGAACCAGCCCTGCCAACTCTGTGATCTCTGACTTCTGGCCTTCAAAACTATAAGAAAATAAATTTGTTTTAAGCCACCCCATTTGTGGCACTTTGTTACAGCCACCTCTCCTACCCTACAGAAGACTGTGTATGATACTCTACCCATGTTAAATGACAGACTCTGGGGACCCACAACACAGAGGAGAAGGAGGATGCTGGACTGAAAACAGAAGGAATTATGAGATTTCCATTACCCTCCACCTCCTGGACAGAAGACCAGAGAATTCCTCCTTGGGAAGCTTAGTAGTCTAAATGAACTACTTATCCAGAGATTTATTGGTCCTCCAGTCAGATGGCCCTACATCAAAGCCCACCACTGACAAATCCCACACACCCTCAAATATAGGCAGACAGACAAAGACTGGCCAGCATTTCAGGGAAAGACCAAAACAAAAAGGGATAAGAGCTCAAAAAAAAAAAGTTGTGTGGTGTTAGGAAGGGAGCTTTGGAAATCAGCTCTAGCAACTTGAGAGCTGTGCTCACATAAAATCAGAACAGAGTAAAAAGGAACTCTTGAAAATAAAAAATATAGCAAAAGATATAATATTTCAGCCCGGCAGGTGTGGCTCAGTGGAATGAGTGTCCTCCCATGGACTGAGGGTCCTGGTTCGATTCCTGGTCAGGGCACATGCCCAGGCTTCAGGCTCAATCCCCAGTAGGGGAAGCAGAGGGGGCAGCCGATTGATGTTTCTCTCTCACATCAATGTTTCTCTCTCTCTAAAAATATCAATAAAAGCATATTTTTTAAAAAAGATATAGCATTCCATAAAAACGTAGAAGAGTGAAGTTAATTTACTCCAAAAGAGAAATAAAGAGATGGAAAATGGAAGACAAAAAAATAAGAAAACTAATCATTCTAGGAGTTTCACCATCTGTCTAATAGGGGTATCAGAACAAAAAAATAGAAAAAAACAAACAAACAAACAAACCACTAATAATTCAAGAAAATATCCCAGAACCAAAGTGTGGGAATCTCCAGATTATAGGCCAATATACAGCACTGTCTGAAATAGTAGCCCCTACTCACATGGCCAGTTAAATTTAAAAATTATTTAAAATTTAATGAAATCATAAATGCATTTCTTCAGTGCTCAATAACCTCATGTGGCTGGTAGCTACCATATTGGACAATACAGATAGAGAACATTTGCATCATTGCAGAAAGGTCAATTAAACAGCTCTGTCCTGTGGGAGACTTTTTGCATGGTGTCAATTTTGTTAAAATCTGCTCTGCCATCACCTGCCCCAAGGCAGGATATCTCTGCATTCTGCATTTCTTTATCTCTGCATTTTACATTTCTTTAAGTAACCATTTACTCAACAAGCCAGTCTTTACTGACCTTTTGTTCCTTTTGTAGTATTTCCTGGAATTGCTTTGGGCAAGCTTGGTGCTTGGCAAAAGGTGCTTCTTGCCCTATATATTGTGTGAATTACCCCTGAATAAATGAGACTTGATCAGAACCCTGTCTTGTCTCCATTTCTCCTGTCTCTTGTCCCTCCTCATCCTCACTCCCCCTCTAGAGTCCTCGTTGCTCGACCTGCGGGACGGGTCACAAAGGTAAGGGGAGCAGAAAACAGGTCCCATAGAAAGGCTCAAAATTTAGAAGGGCATTGAACTTCTCGACAGCAAAGCTAGAAACAAGATTCTATGTCTCCAAATTCAGAAAGAAAAATCTGGTTGGCCTAGAATCTATGCCCAAACTATCAACCTAGCATAAGGATACATATATTAGATGTATTCAGACATGCAAGTTCTTAAAAATAAATTTACTATTATATATTATTTCTCTGAAAGTTATAAGATGATGCCCTGTACCAGATGGATGGAGAAAACCAAGACAGGGAGACAGGTAGGAGATCTGGGAACAGCTCATTCATTACAGCTTAGAGGCCATGAAATGTCTGGGACAAGGCTGTGCAAAAGCCACCAGGAGCAAGCAGCCTAGACCAAAAGCAAAGAGAGCCTCTGGAGGGTCTGAACATGTGGAAAGGAGAGTCACACTTCTGGTGGATGATAAGGACAGAGAAAACTCATCAAATTACATAAAGATACAGTTGATTTCAAGGAAAATAAAAAGTTGTCAAGAACATAACTGGAAGCATAGAAATGTACATAGTTTAACTGTTAATAGTAAGTTCTTAAGTCTAATAGATGCAAACACCGAATAGAAATCAGATTTATTATTATTATTTTTTATCCTCACCCGAGGACATTTTTTGATATTTTGTTCAGATAGAGTGGGAGGGAGGGAGGGAGGGAGAGAGAGAGAGAGAGAGAGAGGGAGACATCAAGGTGAAAGGGACACATTGAGTGGTCGCCACCCACATGACCCAACCAGGGCCGGGGACAAACTGCAACCGAGGTATGTGCTCTTAGCAGAAACTGAACCCGGGTCTTTCCAGACCGCAGGCTGAAGCTCTAACTGCTAAGCCAAACCAGCCAGGGCAGAAATCAGATTTATATTCCTGTTTTGAAAAGATAAGAAGTGGGGATGAAGCAAGGAGGATATTAGAAACCTAAACTCTCATCTTCCAGAGTAATCAAGTAGTAATCTAAGCATGTCATTTGATGACATGGCAGTAAACATCAGAAGAAACTAATAACCAGGTTCAAAATGGACTCTGGAGGGAAAAACTGGAATGGGAATCAAGTAGGGCAAAATGCCACTAGTTTTATTATACACCTTATAGAACTGTTTTACATTTTAAAACATGTATGTCTCTAAATTTTTTTAAATAAAAATTTTAAAGCCTCAGATGAATGTTAGCTTCTTCCAACCTCCTCCAGGCTCCTTCACTCCCAAAGCACCAGGCTAACCTCTTGTCCGATGGCCTGGGGGACTGGCGCCAGGCAAAGTGCTCAACCATTGTCACCTTGCTCAGCCTTGTCTCCCACCCTGAACGGCCTGCCTCGAGCTTATAGATTAACTCCCATCTTGCTCTTATCGATTCACATTCCAGAGGCTCCATGCATAGCCCCCGCAGGGCCAAACCCTAAGGGGCAAATTCCAGCTACAACAGGCAGATATAAAAGACACGAGCCCCTACATTGAGGGCAGCTTCTAGGACTCGACCCCCGGAGTCTGTGAACCCGCGCGGAGTGTACCCAATAAAGCCTGATCCCTCTTTATTTGGCTGATTGGCTCTCCAGTCTCTTCTCTGTTTTATTCAGCGGTGCCCTGATTCCTTACATCTGGTGCCAAACCCGGAAGGAGGGTTTTGTGACCCGCCTGGACTTTTTGGTCGGGACGAGAGTCCCCCTCCTCTCCCTGCACCGCCACCCGTCTTCTGGATTCAGAATCTCCCTCAACCCAGCACCGACTTCGGAGCCAGGCTCCAAAACCGTAAGTCGTTTCACTCTTCCTCTGGGGTTTTCGGAGCCCGTCTCCAAACCCATTAGAGCCAGGCTCCAAAACCGTTTCGCTTTTTTCTGGGGTTTTGATCTGTCGTCCATCCGGGGCTCGGGGCTCCTGTCCAAACCTTGGCCAAGTCGGGACGCCCCCGCCTCTCCGCCGGAGTTCCTGGAACTCCCGGTCTGAAGCTGCTTCTAGGGACGCCTGAGGCTTCTTCACGACCACCCTGTCCATCCAGGACAGACATCCGTCCGGGGATGGGCATTCAAAAGGGACGCCTTTTGTATGTCCGCCTTCCCGACACTCAAAGCCCCTCTAATCTGTCGCCATGGGCAATTCCGAATCCAGACTCGACCGTAAGACCCCCCTCGGGTTTCTCCTCGAAAATTTTTCCAAATTGGGATATTCTCAGAGTCTACACAAGGCACCAGAAAAGATTCTGAAGTCCCTTATATTCAGGCTTTGTTGGGTACACTCTGCCCCGCCCCCCCGATAATCCCCTCAGTTCCCCTGTCGCTGCCCACACCCGGTCCCGCACACCCACGGGGCCACTGTCCTTGCCTCCCACTCCATTTCCCAGTCCGCCCCTGATATCAGAAAGAAGCTCAAGAAGGTTGAGGAGGGCCCCGAAACTCCCATCCAAGACCTGGTAAAATGGCCTTTAAGGTTTTTGATGCCCGGGAGGAGACGGCTGAAGCAGCCCGCCAGGCGAGGCTCCAGCAGAAGGTAAGCCTCCAAACCCAGGCTCTGGTAGCTGCCCTATGGCCGGCAGGGGACCCAAAAAGACACCAGGCCCCAAAAGGGGGACCTCGCTCGCCTCCAGGCGCCTGTTTCAAATGCAGCAAAGAAGGCCACTGGGCCAAAGCCTGCCCACAGTCCAGGCCACCTACCAAGCCCTGCCCCCAATGCAAACAAATGGGACACTGGAAGTCGGACTGCCCGACCCTGGCTCAATCCTCAGCACCTCAATGCGGGGGAAATGAGACCCAGGATTTCCCAGCATTGGAGCTACTAGGGTTCATGGATGACTGAGGCGGCCCTGGTTCTGTGACTCCAGTCACCCTCGCCGAGCCCAGGGTCATGCTCCAGGTAGCGGGTAAGTCTATTTCCTTCTTAATAGACACGGGGGCTACCTACTCTGTCCTCCCCTCCCATTCGGGCCTCACTTTTCCTTCCCAGGTCTCGGTTATGGGAATTGATGGGCTCCCTACAACCCCCAAACGAACGGCCCTACTTAACTGCATCTTCGAAGGCCACCCGTTCTCCCATTCCTTTTTAGTAACGCCTGCCTGCCCAGTTCCACTCTTGGGGAGAGATATCTTATCTAAACTCCATACTACCATCTCTTTCCTCCCCCAGCAGCCGCATCTAATAGCTTTACTCTCTGGCCCTACCCAGGCTACTGCCTCAGCTTCCGCAGTCCAGCTCTTACCGGCAGTCCACCCTGGGGTCTGGGACACAAACACCCCCTCGGTTGCCTCACATCACGCCCCCATCCTTATCAAATTAAAAAAACCCATCATCTTACCCCAATTGCCCCCAATTTCCCATCTCTCAGGCTCACCGACTAGGACTCCACCCCATTATATCTAAACTCAGAAGCCAGGGCCTCCTCATTCCTACCAACTCCCCCTGTAATTCCCCCATTCTGCCTGTTAAGAAACCCTCGGGGCAGTACCGCCTTGTCCAAGACCTTTGCATAATTAATTCATACCCATCTCCCCTGTAGTCCCAAACCCCTACACCCTCCTCTCTCATATTCCCCCCATACTACTCATTTCTCCATTCTTGACCTAAAGGATGCTTTCTTTACCATCCCACTACATTTTGATTCCTATTTTCTCTTTGCTTTCACCTGGGAAGATCCGGTCTCCAATATTTCCCAACAGTTAACATGGACTGTCCTCCCTTAAGGATTCTGAGATAGTCCGCACCTCTTTGTTCAGGCTCTTGCTCAGGACTTAAGGGAATGTGATCTGTCCCCATCCACTCTTCTCCAATATGTAGACAATCTTCTCATCTGCTCCCCCTCTGAAGGAGATAATATCTCAGCCACCACCGCTCTCCTCAATTTTCTTTACACCAAGGGTTACCGGGTGTCTGCACAGAAAGCCCAGATTGTGACTCCCTCGGTGACCTATCTAGGGCTCCCTGTCACTTTGACACACCGGGCAATCACCTCCGACAGGTTGCAGGCCCTGAGGGACTTACAACCCCCGACCTCGGCAATGGAAATTCAGTCCTTTCTTGGGCTTATGGGGTTCTTCGGGCACTGGATCCCCAATTTTGCCCTCCCAGCCAGACCACTCTACCAGGCAGCCAGAGACACCCCCGAAGGACCCCTGACCTCCCCTAAGGAGGTCTGCCAGGCTTTCCAGACCCTCCTTGAGGTTTGTGCTCTGCCTCAGCTCTTGCTCTCCCCAGTCCCCAACGACCTTTTCTCCTCTATACAGACGAAAAACATCACTTAGCCATAGGGGTCCTGGTTCAGCCACTCAGCCCCACCCTGGTCCCTGTTGCTTACCTCTCAAAGCCGCTGGACCCCACTGTTCGTGGATGGCAGCCTTGCCTCCGGGCCCTTGCAGTAGCAGCAGAACTCACCATGGAGGCTCTGAAGGTCAACCTACAACAGCCTCTCCAGGTTTTCTCCCCCACAACCTTACCGACCTCCTCTCGCATCAGGCCCTGGCCCACCTGGGGCCTCTAGACTTCAATTATACCATCTCCTCTTTATAGAAAACCCTTCAATCTCTCTTTCAAGCTGTGGCTCCCTCAACCCAGCAACCCTTCTGCCTGCCTCAGACCAGCAAGTCCCCACACACTCCTGCTTAGAAATCCTGGAACATCATCAGTCTCCCCGCCCTGACCTGGCTGACCATCCCTTGCCTAATGCCCACCACACTCTCTATATTGATGGCATCTCCATCCTGGACCCCTCCGGGACCAGATAGGCGGCCTATGCTGTAGTTACTGACTCTAATGTCATCGAAGCCCGACAGCTCCCCACGGGGACCACCTCACAACAAGCTGAACTGATTGCTTTAACCTGTGCTCTCATATGGGCTAAAGATAAAATAGTCAACATCTACACTGATTCCAAATATTCCTTTCTGATCGCACATTCCCACTGTATGATCTGGAAGGAATGAGGCTTCCTCACCACCAAAGGCACCCCGGTCCTAAATGGAAAACTCATCGAAAAACTCATCCGAGACATCCAGCTCCCCCTGCAGGTAGCTGTTATTCACTGCCGGGGCCACCAGACTTCGAACTCTCCTGTAGCTAAGGGAAATGCTTTCGCTGATAAAACGGCCCGATCCACTGTTTGTCTGGGGCGGGCTCCTGCTATCTGTTTTCTTTCAGGCTCCTATACTCCCCAATACTCAGCCACAGAATTAAAGTCTCTCCAGTCTTCTCCCGGGGTCCACTTCAAGGATGGATGGGCCTTTCAAGACGACCTCCTAATTCTTCCAGACACCCAAAGACTGCAAATACTGTCGGAGATCCACAAGTCCCTCCACATAGGCCCCAACGCCCTTCACCAATTCTTATCCCCAATCCTCCACCCTGACAAACTCCGGCCGGCTATCCAGGCCGCACATGCCTCATGTTCTGTTTGTTCCAGGTCCAACAGCCAAGGAGCTTGCCATGAGCGCAGGCCCCTAAACCAAATGCGGGGTCACCTGCCAGGACAAGACTGGCAGATAGACTTCACTCATATGCCTAAACACAAACAACTAAAATATCTTTTAACCATGGTTGATACTTTTTCAGGTTGGATCGAGGCCCTCCCAACCCCCTCAGAGACTGCAGAAACCGTAGCCACTCACCTACTGAAAGACATCAGCCCTCGCTTCGGGCTGCCAAACTCCATACAATCAGACAACGGGCCAGCTTTCATCTCCAAGGTCACTGAAGCGGTCTCGGTCTCTCTTGGCATCAAATGGAAACTACATGCGGCCTATCACCCCCAGTTCTTGGGTAAGGTTGAGCGGGCCAATGGCCTCATCAAGGAACATCTAACCAAACTCAGCCTGGAACCCCGACAGTCCTGGCCTGACCTGCTACCCCTGGCCCTTACCCGTCTTCAAGCCACGCCTCGGGGACCCTCTCACCTCAGTCCTTTTGAACTTCTATATGGAAGACCCTTCCTCCTTCCTACTCCATCTATAGACTGCCCACCCCCTCTGGCCTCATACCTGCCCTACCTCTCCCTCCTTCGCTCCCTCCTCCGAGAACATGCTAACCGTACCCTTCCCAAACCTGGACCTGACCTGGGATCGGAGCTCTCCCAACCCATTTAACCCGGAGACCGGGTACTAATCAGGACCCTCTCTCCCCGACCCCTACACCCTAAATGGGAGGGACCGTACACCGTTGTTCTGACTACTCCCTCTGCAGTTAAGGTGTTGGGGATCTCCGCCTGGATCCATCTCTCTAGGATAAAGAAAGCCCCGATTCCAGAAGAGCAACCAGTCCTGGAGCCTCGCTTCACCTGCACTCCATTAGGGCCGACGAAAATCAGAATACACAAGACGCCCTAATTGGATCATCCACGATAAGTCATTATGATTCTGCTATACATCTTTCTGACTCTGGGCCTCGCCCCTGGTTGCCCACTCATTCTTGCCGCCTTCTCTCCTTCGCTTCTGTAATCCTCCCATCTGTTCCATACCCTGAATTTGACCCAACGCCTCCTCTATAAGGCAACTCCACATTTGCGCCTGACTGTTGGGTCTGCCTATCCCTGTCCTCCTCAGCCTACTCTGCCATATGTGTGGGTCCACCACATATATGTGTCTTCCACTAACTGGACCGGCACATGCATCTTGGTATATCTCACCCCCAATAATAATATAGTCTCCCAGGATGCCTCCCTGTCTGTTCCCAACGTCACCCTGATTAATACAAGAAGACACAAATGGGCTATACAGCTGGTACCCCTCCTCACTGCCCTAAGCATTACAGGAGCTTTGGGACTTGGGGCAGGTGGGTTAGGAACCTCTCTATCATATTTCCACATCCTATCTGAAGACCTACAAAATTCTTTAGAAGAAATAGCCTCCACTCTTCTCAGCATCCAAGGTCAACTAGACTCCTTAGCAGCAGTCACCCTTCAAAATCGAAGGGGCCTAGATCTCCTCACTGGGGACTGGCACCTAGAAGAACAATGTTGCTTCTATCTTAACCAGTCAGGCCTCGTCCGAAGTGCTGCCAATAACTTAAAAGAAAGAGCACAATGCATTTGGGAAAGGTGAGATCAATCTTGGAGCACCTGGTTCAATTCCAACTGGGCACCCTGGATTTGCCGCTTATGGGTCCCCTAACTCTCCTTTTTCTAGCCCTAGCCTTTGGACCCCGTCTCCTGTGACTACTCTCCTCCCTACTACAAAACCGACTGAAGGCCCTCACCAGCCAGACGGTGCACGAGATCATGATGCTAAGCCATTATCAACCTCTCGCCAGATCATCAGGCTCGGATCATGCCGACATGGGCCCCCTCCCCTAACGCCGCCCCTGTCCAGCTCGAAGTAGCCAGAAAGACACCTGCGCCCCTTTGTCATTATCACAGAGTCGGGAATGTCCAATGGCCTGGGGACTGGCGCCAGGCAAAGTGCTTGACCATTGTCTCACTTGCTCAGCCTTGCCTCCCACCCTGAACGGCCTGCCACGAACTTGTAGATTAACTCCCATCTTGCTCTTATCGATTCACATTCCAGAGGCTCTATGCATAGCCCGCAGGGCCAAACCCTAAGGGACAAATTCCAGCTACAACAGGCAGATATAAAAGACACAAGCCCCTACATTGAGCGTGGCTTCTAGGACTCGACCCCCGGAGTCTGTGAACCCGCCCAGAGTGCACCCAATAAAGCCTGATCCCTGTTTATTCAGCTGATTGGCTCTCCAGTCTCTTCTCTGTTTTATTTGGTGGCGCCCCCCCGATTCCTTACACCTCCCACCATATTTAATCAGTCTGTTCTACCCACTAAACTGGGAATATCTCATCTCTGACACAGAGTTGTGTCCAGAAATGTTTGTGAATTTAAACAGAAGCCTAGACAAAAACCTCTCTGCTGGCCTTGACTAGCCATGTGTTTGAGGTTCAAATGAACCTCCTAATAGCAGGTGTTAGAAAATCCCCAATTGTTTGGCAGAATGACCTATAGGAATTGAAAAGTGGGCCTCAGACCCTCACCTCATCCTGGACCATGCAGGTAACAACTGCTCCCCTCCCTGTTCTGCAGAGAATCCTGAATAGGAGAGAACTGAAAAATGGCGGCAGGGTGAACGGAGCTACACAGACCGTCTCCCAGAACCAAACTGGAATTACAACTATAAAACAGACAAATCGACGGGAAAAACCAAAAGAAAAGCAGCTTGCAAGGACCATATAACCAGGGACACTGACTCCATCCCGGTAGGCTTGCGAAGGCGCTAGACGGGGGCTGGGAGCCCACGGTCCGCAGCTTGGCAGCAGCCTTAGCTGGGAGCAGCGCCCTCGGGTTAAACTCCCAGGCGGCTCCACAGCGCAGAGCCGGGACAGAGGCTGAAACAGCCACAGCCACTCACCTTGGGCTCCAGCAGAGGGAGGGCGGATTGGACTGGAACTGTGTCGGGACACTCGGGGTTTGGAGGGCGCTCAGAGCTTTGGATGAGTGCAGCCACTCAGGACGGTGGCCACATTGCTCCTTCCCAGGGCTCTGAGAGAGGCAGCAGCCCCTCCCTCGGAGATCAAACCCCATCCTGTGGGCCATTGAAGTGCTAATTGAGGCTAACTAACAACCAGCATCTGCCCCACCCTCGTGAAAGCCCCTTGGCTGAGCACCAGAGGGAGTTGTTCAATCAACTGACAACCCAAAACTCATCAAGTAACCTAGACTGCTAGCCTCCAGGCAAAAAGCTAGAGGATAACAGTAACTTTCCTGGGCTGGCAACTTTAACCAGGAAAGTAACACTTGACAGTGGTGTTCAACGTGGGTCCTCCCTCGCTCATCTAAACACAGGAGAGGGAGCCACAAACAGCAGAACACCAACACCCACAGGGAGAACTTGACAGGCTTCAAAGCCCACAGTGATAGCCAAAATGGTGAAACACAGAAACAGAAGCCAAATGAAAGAGCAAGAGACCTCCACCGAAGATAAGATCAATGTGGAGCAATTAGGCATGTTAACAGAGCTAGAATTCAGAGCCATAATCTTGAGGAAGCTGAACAGCATGAGTAAGGACATAGAGACACTGAAAATAAGCCAATTGGAAATTAAAAACCATCAAGAAGAGATAAAAAATGACATATCAGAAATGAAAAACACATTGGAAGGTTTAAAAAGCAGAGTAGAGGAAGCTGAGGACCGGATCAGTGAATTAGAAGACAGGGTAGAAAAAATCAACCAATCAGAAAAACAAAAGGAAAAAACGATTAAAAAACAGGAAGACAGCTTAAGAGAACTATGGGACAACTGGAAACGTAATAATATTCGCATCATAGGAGTCCCCGAAGAAGAAGAAAAGGAGCAAGGGATAGAGAATATATTCAAAAAAATAGTGAGAGAAAATTTCCCTAATTTGGTGAAGGAAGAAGGCATTCAAGTTCAAGAAGCACAGAGAGTCCCAAGTAAGAAGAACCCAAACAGGCCACACCAAGACACATAGTAATTAAAATGCCACAAATTAAAGACAGAGAGAGTCCTAAAAGCAGCAAGAGATAAGCAACAGGTTACCTACAAAGGGAACCCCATAAGGCTCTCAGCTGACTTCTCACAAGAAACACTACAGGCCAGAAGGGAATGGCATGAAATAATCAAAGTCATGAAAAACAAGGATCTGAATCCAAGACTACTCTACCCAGCAAGGCTATCATTCAAAATAGAAGATCAAATAAAGAGCTTCCCAGACAAAAAAAGGCTAAGGGAATACATTAGCACCAAACCAGCACTGCAAGAAATGTTAAAAGGACTGCTGTAATTAGCAGTAGAAATGGGAAGAAAAATAGAACCACACTAAACAAAAATGGCAATAAATAAGTACATATCAATAATCACCTTAAACGTAAATGGATTGAATGCTCCCATAAAAAGACACAGAGTAGCTGATTGGATAAGAAAGCATGACTCATCTATATGTTGTTGACAAGAGACCCACCTCTCAACAAAAGACTCACATAGGTTGACAGTGAAGGGATGGAAAAAAATTTTCCAAGCAAATGGAAAGGAAAAAAAAGCTGGGGTAGCAATTCTCATATCTGATAAAATAGATTTCAAAATGAAGACCATAACTAGAGAGAAAGACGGCCACTACATAATATTGAAAGGATCTCTCCAACAGGAAGATATAACCTTGATAAACATATATGCACCCAATATAGGAGCACCAAAATATATTAAAAATCTTCTGGAGGACTTCCAAGGAGAAATCGACAACAATACAATCATAGCAGGAGACTTCACCACCCCGTTGACAGCACTGGATAGATCCTCTAGGCAAAAAATAAGCAAGGAAACAGAGACTCTAAATGCAGCACTAGACCAAATGGATTTAGAGATATCTACAGAGAATTACACCCCAAAACTACAGAATACACATTCTTCTCAAGCGCACATGGGACATTCTCAAAGATAGACCCCATGATAGGACACAAACTAAATCTCTACAAGTTCAAGAAGATTGAAATCATATCAAGCATCTTCTCAGATCACAACGGCATGAAACTAGAAATCAATTGCAACAAGAACATGCAAAGACATTTCAACACATGGAGGCTAAATAGCATGTTATTAAACAATGAATGGGTCACCGAGGAGATCAAGGAAGAAATTAAAAACTTCCAGGAAACCAATGAAAATGAACACACAACAACACAAAATCTATGGGATGCAGCGAAAGCAGTTCTGAGAGGGAAGTTCATAGCACTACAGGCCTACCTCAAAAAACAAGAAACATTTCTAATTGACTGTCTAACCTCACAACTTAAAGAATTAGAAAGCAAACAAAAAGAAAACCCCAGAGCAAGTAGAAGGAAGGAAATAGTAAAGATCAGAGCAGAAATAAATGACATAGAGACCAAAAAAACAATTGAAAGGATCAATGAAACAAAGAGCTGGTTTTTTGAAAAAATAAACAAGATTGATGGACCCTTGGCTAGACTCACCAAGAAACAAAGAGAGAGAACCCAAATACACAAAATCAGAAATGAAAGAGAAGTAACAACCAACACCACAGAAATACAAAAGATCGTTAACAACTACTATGAACAACTATATGGCAACAAATTCGACAATCTAAGCGAAATGGACAAATTTCTAGAAACACACAGTCTCCCAAAACTATTCCCGGAAGAGATAGAAAACTTGAACAGACCAATAACAACTAAGGAAATTGAAGAGGTAATCAAGACTCTCCCAGCAAACAAAAGCCCAGGCCCAGATGGCTTCACGGGGGAGTTTTACCGAACATTCAAAAAAGAACTAACACCCATTCTCCTCAAACTATTTCAAAAAATTCAAGAAGAAGGAAGACTTCCAAACACGTTCTATGAGGCCAGCATAATTCTAATTCCAAAACCAGAAAAAGACACTACGAGGAAAGAAAACTACAGGCCAATATCCCTGATGAACATAGACGCCAAAATCCTGAACAAAATATTAGCAAATCGGATCCAGAAATACATCAAAAAAATTATTCACCATGACCAAGTGGGATTCATTCCAGGGATGCAAGGCTGGTACAATATTCACAAATCAATAAACGTGATACACCACATAAAAAAAATGAAGAATAAAAACCACATGATCATATCAATAGATGCTGAAAAAGCATTCGACAAAATCCAGCATCCATTTCTGATAAAAATGCTCAGCAATGTAGGAATAGAGGGATCATATCTCGACATAATAAAGGCCATATATGAAAGACCTACAGCCAACATAATACTCAATGGACAGAAACTAAAGACATTTTTATTAAGAACAGGAACAAGAGAGGGATGTCCACTTTCGCCACTCTTATTTAACATTGTACTGGAAGTCTTAGCCACAGCAATCAGACAGGAAGAAAAAATAAAAGGGATCCAAATTGGAAAGGAGGAAGTGATACTGTCATTATTTGCAGATGACATGATATTGTACATAGAAAACCCTAAAGACTCCATCAAAAATCTATTAGACTTAATAAATGAATTTGGCAAAGTAGCAGGATACAAAATTAACGTCAAGAAATCGACGGCATTCTTGTACACCAATGATGAACTCACAGAAAGAGAAACTGAAAAAACAATCCCATTTACCATCGTGCCAAAAAAATTACGATACCTAGAAATAAACTTAACCAAAAAAGTAAAGGACCTATTTGCAGAAAACTACAGGTCATTGAAAAAAGAAATAGAGGAAGATATAAAAAAGTGGAAGCACATACCCTGTTCATGGATTGGAAGAATTAACATCATTAAAATGTCCGTACTACCCAAAGCAATCTATAGATTCAATGCAATCCCCATCAAAATACCAACGACATATTTCATAGAACTAGAACAAATACTTCAAAAGTTCATATGGAACCAAAAAAGACCCCGAATAGCCACAGCAATCTTGAAAAAGAAGAACAAAGTAGGTGGGATCACAATACCAGATATCAGGTTATACTACAAAGCGACTGTAACCAAAACAGCCTGGTACTGGCACAAAAACAGGCATATAGACCAGTGGAACAGAACTGAAAACCCAGAAATGGACCCAAGGCAATACACTCAATTAATATTTGACAAAGGTGGCAAGAGCATACAATGGAGTAAAGACGGCCTCTTTAATAAATGGTGTTGGGAAAATTGGACAGCTACATGCAAAAAAATGAAACTAGACCATCAACTTACACCATACACAAAAATAAACTGGAAATGGATAAAAGACTTAAATGTGACCCGTGAATCCATAAAAATTCTAGAAGAAAATGTAGGCAACAAAATTTCGGACATTATACGGAGCAGAATTTTCACTGATACATCACCTAAGGCAACAGAAATAAAGGAGAAAATGAACACATGGGACTACATCAAACTAAAAAGCTTCTGCACAGCAAAAGAAACAATCATCAAAATGGAAAGGCAACCCACTGTATGGGAGAACATCATTGCCAATGATGTATCAGATAAGGGGTTAATTTCCAATATATATAGAGTGCTCATACAACTCCACAAAAGGAAGACAAAGAACCCAATTAAAAAATGGGCAGAGGTGCTGAATAGACACCTCTCCAAACAGGACATACAAATGGCCAAAAGACATATGAAGAAATGCTCAACATCACTAATCATCAGAGAGATGCAAATTAAAACAACAATGAGGTATCACCTCACACCTGTCAGAATGGCCGCCATCAACAAATCATCAAACAACAAGTGTTGGCGAGGGTGTGGAGAAAAGGGGACTCTAATACACTGCTGGTGGGAATGCAGACTGGTGCAGCCGCTATGGAAAACACTATGGTGCTACCTCAAAAAATTAAAAATTGAACTTCCATTTGACCCAGTGATCCCACTGCTGGGAATATACCCTAAGAAGCCTGAAACACCAATCAGGAAGAATATATGTACCCCCATGTTCATAGCAGCACTATTTACAATAGCTAAGATCTGGAAACAGCCCAAGTGTCCACCAGTAAACAAATGGATAAAAAAGCTGTGGTACATATACACAATGGAGTACTATGCAGCTGTAAGAAAGAAAGATCTCTTATCCTTTGAGACGACATGGAGGGACCTGGAAAGTATTATCCTAAGTGAAAGAAGCCAAGCAGAAAAAGACAAATACCACATGATCTCACTTATATACGGAATATAATGAACATAACAGTCTGAGGAATACAGTAGACCCAGACACACGGAAGTAGGGCACAGACTGACATCCCTCAGAAGAGGGGATGGGAGGGTGGGGGGGTGGGAAGAGATAAACCACAGAACTTATATGCATGTATGCATGACCAATGGACATGGACAACTAAGCCAGGGACAGGGCGGAGGTGGGGTGGGGTGGGGAGTGCCAGTGGGGTAAAAAGGTAAAATATTTGTACAAAAAAATAAATAAAAATACATAAAATAATAATAATAATAAAGAAACAATATCTCAAAAAAAAAAAAAAAAAAAAATAATCCTGAATAGTCTGCTGCTGCTTTCATGGTTCTATCAGGCCTGGCAGTCTCCCCTGCTGACCTGGGCCTTTTTCACTGGCACCCAGGCCCCATTCCCACCCTCTACCCAGCCTTGTTGAGAGTACATGCTCACTGCTATGAAGAGGCCATAGTCCTTCTGTGACAGCCACGTGCAGGTCTGTAGGCTCTCTCCTCAGATCCTGTTATAGGCTGAATTGTGTCCCCCACTCCAAAATCCATATATTGAAGTCCCAATCCCTAGTACCTCAGAATATGACTGTAGTTGGAAACAGAGCCTTTAAAGCAGGAATTAGGGTTAAATGAGGTCATATGGGTGGTTGCTAATACAATAGAACTGGTGTCCTTATAAGAAGAGAAAATTAGGACACAGATACAGAAGGAAGACCATGTGATGACACAGGGAGAAGACAGCCATCTGCATGCCAATCAGAAAGGCCTCAGAAGGAATCAAACTTCTGACACCTTGAGCTTAACTTCAATCCTCTGAACTATCTTGAATAGCCTGCATGCATACCCCTCACACCACACAGAGAAAAAGATATGTCGTTAGTTTCTTTCAAGGTAGTTAGTTTCTTTCCAGTTGCAAAGCAAAGAACAGATACACACTTGGGTGACCTTAGGTGACCTTCAGCAATAGAAGCTTATTTCAAGGATACATGGAAATGTGAAGAGACATAGATTATTAATTATATTGGAAAAGATGCCTCTGGTTCAAATAATAGATAAATGATGAATTAAATAGCAACAAAGATATGTAATTATCTCCCAAAATAAAGATTCCGGAGGTAGATAGTGCCAGGATTGGTACAATGATATAATCAAAAACAAAACTCTTTTAATTTTTCAACTGTTTCATCCTCAGAGTATCTCCCCATGTGGCTGTAAGATGACTGCTGCAGCTCTGAGCATCACATCTCCATAAGGAAATGGAGAACCACAGGAAGGGGAGGTGGGAATACGAGTTCTCTCACACACTTCTTACCATGGGTTTCACAGAAACCCCTCAGATTTACCTTTTTGTCTCATTGGCTAGAACTGGGTCACATGTCTACTCCTGGACAAATTACTGGCAAAGGGGATGATGGGAACATTTGGCTTTGACCAGTGATGATCTATCCCCTTCTGACCTTGTCACTAAAATGAAATTTGTTGTTTTAAGCCACCCAGCTTGTGGTAAGTTCTTATGGCAACCCTAGGGCACTAATATAAGTGTCATTCAAATCTCCTGTGGCAAAAGAAAAAAGTGGGCATAGGGGAGGTGGCTCAAATAAGAAGCATTTCTAGTGGGCATCTTCTGAAATTCCTCCTAGAGTTAAGTCATCAGAGAACCACAGCACTTAAGTGAGAGACATGCTTGTCTACTTTCAAGTAGAATAATCATTTAAAGTTTTTCCTTATATGAACTCAAAATCTAGTTCAAAAAATATAAATCAATTAATTTGATTAATGGAAATTTAAAACTAGAAAAGATATAAATCTGTACATTGTTATCCAGATTCCTTCATTCAGAAAAAAAAAAAAATGTTTAGGTGCCTCTTTTTACCATAAGCTGCTCTTGGCATCTGAGATACAACATGATCAACAAAGTCTGTATGCTCAAAGAATTTGCATTCTAGAAGGAAGAGGTAGACGATAAACAAACAAGAAAATGTATGGCATTCAGAAGAGCAGTGATGAAAATAAACCAAGGCAAATGATAAGGAGCAAGGGAGAGTAACTCAGGATGGTTGATCAGCAAAAGCCTCTCTGAGGAGGTCACATTTGGGCTAAGTCTTGAATAACAAGAAAGTGCTATGAGAATGTGCAGTCAAGTGTTAACTCAATAGACCTGAGTTGTCCAAACCCTGAACATTCCAAAGAAAGAACTGATCCTGACCAGCTCCAGAGAGATAACTTTCACGTCTTTGGAATATTTTGCTCAATAAGAACTTCTTTGAATACCTGGGGGCAATGGGAGATACCAGATAGTTTATGCCAATGATGTGACCTTTGGGGGCCAGAGACTGAATAACTAAGATCAGACACATGGGCACTCAAAAACCCTGGACAGCAAGGCTCAAGTGAGCTTCCCTGCTTGGCAAATCATCACACATACTGTTTGTTATACATCATTGCTGAGAGATTAGGGCTGTCTATAGCACTCCATGGAGAGGAGAAAACTGGAAGTTTTGGTTCTACGTGCCTTTTACCTTTGCTGACTTGAATCTGTATCTCTTTGCTGTAATAAATCAAAAGCTTTATTGAATTCAATGGGTCCTAGCAAATCACTGAACCTGAGTGTGATCTTCAGAACATCTGACACAGAGAGAAACTGGGGGAAGAACATCCCATGCAAAGAGAATAGCTTGTGCAAATCCCTGAGGTGAGAATGTAAATGAGATTTAGAGCAAGAATAACCAAAGGGTCTACCAAAAGTCACACACTGATGTGGAGGAAGAACTAAGCCTAGAACTTAGGTCTCCTGATCCACAGCCAGAAGTTTTCCCCTGAAGCTGCTTGAAATGGTAGAAATGGGACAGGTTGGGTAGGAGTCACACAGACATAGTTTCAAATCCTGGTTACATTATCAGCTAAGGATCATAAGTAAAATGTTTAACCTCTCTAAACATCAATACCCTCATCTCTAAAAAGAATGTAATGCATGTCATGACTTGAGTGAAAAGTAAATGGGATAATGCATATAAAACCACTGGTACAGCAGCTAGAGCATCGGCCTAAGGTCCAGAGAGACTCAGGTTCGGTTCTCGCTAAGGGCATGTACCTCAGTTGCAGTTTGTCCCTGACCCTGGTTGGTCATGCAGGTGGCAGCCACTTGATGTGTAGCTTTCACATTGATGTTTCTCTTTCTCTCTCTCCCTCTCTTTCCCTCCCACCTTATCTGAACAGAAAAAATGAAAAAATATCCTAAGGTGAGGATTAAAAAAAAAAAAGGCCTGGTACATAATAGAGCTCTTAGTTTGAATTTCTCCCAAAAGCAGACCCTGAGACAAATATTTGGATGTAAATAGTTAATTTAGGGTTTTTCCCACGAAGCATTTTGAGAGGATGGAGAAGTGACTCCAGAAACGTAGAAATGCAAACACAGTGTATGATCAGGAGCAGGTCAATGCTGTAGGAAACTGGAATTCCAGCCCACAGCAGACCATCTGAACAACCGTGCAGAATGTGCCTCAGAATTGTCTTGAAAAAAAGGAAAGCTGGGACATTTTTCCGCCTTTTATTTGGACATTAACTACTAGTACCTCCACTTGTCCCTCAGAGAGCCAAGCACATGGTAATGGGCAGAGAGCATCCTCTCCCTAAAGCACAGTATCTCTCAGCATGGAAACTGTCTGCAGGGATATGTGTAAGGTATTAAAAGCGTCTATTCCAATACACTCATAACTGAATGTTAGTTTTCCTACTCTTTTTTCCTTATTGCCTGGAGCACATACCACTAAATTTCTCAGAAGAATTAAATGAACATAATTGGGCTGGAAATATTAATAGAAATAATTTTTTTTAATCTTCACCCAAGGGTATGTTTTTAAATTGATTTTAGAGAGAGGAAGGGAGAGAGGGAGGGAAGAAGAGAGGGAAAGTGAGAGAGATTGAGAGAGAGAGAGAGAGACATTGATCGGTTGCCTCCTGTAAGGGCCCCAAATGGGAATCAAACCCACAACCTGGGTATGTGCCCTGACCAGGAATTAAACCTGAAACCTTTCAGTATATAGGATGATGCTCCAACCAACTGAGCCACACTGGTCAGGGCTGTTTTTTATTTCTACATCAAGCACCATGCCTGGCAAGAGCAAGACAGCTTAGGAAGACATGTTTATCCAATTAAATGATAGCGAGGGTCTTTTATGTTCAGTGTGTGCATTGTGGCCTGCCAAATGCTGATGCTACCCTCACCTCCTGTTCCAGCGCCTTCTTCAAGCCACTTCCAAGGGCCCAAAGCTCTCTTTATGGTGTCCAGCACAGCTCTGGATGTCCAAGTCCTTGCATGGTGATAACACTCAGAACTGCTAGGTTGGAACAGAAGACATGAAGAGGATGAAAGATAGCAATAAGGAACAGGGCAGCAGCTTGAGTCAGCACCCCAAGATATGCCAAAGGGTCAAGTTTAACCTTCTGGATCGGCTCTTTTCAAGCAGGGCCGCCTTCAGAGGTGGAAAACTGATGTCAGAATATTACAATGCCAAGTGGACAAGGCCAAGGCCTTCCATCAGGTTCACCCAGAACAGCTTTGTAGATTGAGGCTAAGCATTCCTTCTAAGAATGTGGTCAATGGCCATGGAGAGTCTCTGAATCACAGTGACCTAGGAACCTCCTATGCATTGAAAGCAGGGAATGGAGAGAAGGAAATGGCAGATCAGACCAGACATAAGGTTATAGAGGAATTGGCACATTAATAGAATAAAAAGTGGAGTTACAAACCAAAATTATAATAATATAGGGTTTTATATGTGTTCATATATTTACATTTACTAGAGAACTATATGCTTTGGATGATTTTGAGTTATGGTATAGGGGAAAAAAGAAAAAAGAATCGATTTCTAGCATCCTATTACAGTACTAAGGGAATGTTACACAGTCCTTGCCTTCTTCCTGAGAGATATTTGAAAAATTCTGGCTTCTGTCATGACCATAATTTCACAAGCATTGGTTTTTATTGATTAAAGTCCCTCAGATAATGTAATGGATATGAACTTGTTATGTTTCACTCCACTATCATAGGGCCATTTCTTTGGTGAATAATTTTTTGGGCATGTAAGTAACAACCTTTTAGGTTCAACTTCATGTATATATTCTGAGAGAATAGAAATTGCCAAAGAAATTTTGACTTTTAGTGGCAGGCACTACAGTTGTCTCATGATAGTGTGTTCCTTGGGTGAGCTGAGTTTATACTCTCAACCTGCCTGAACTAGCCTGATTATAATATTAATTTCCTAAGGTTCATGTGCAAAGTTGAGGTCATTGTTTAATATTTAACAAGGATTATGTTGGTGAGGCAGTACCCTAGGAAAATATCAGATAGTACTGTCATTGGTGAGTTGATTTGAGTTGCAAAATGTTCCATCTGACCACTGACCACTCCCCTGTCTTCTATCTTTATTTTTAGATCTAGTATAGGATTTAAAAGGCAAAAGCATAGAACTCAGTTTGAGAAGGTCACTAATTCAAGAGCCACTCTTCTCATTATATTTGTTCCCTTATTGCAAAGCTGCTATATGTATACAATGACTGAAAGAACTTAATTTAATGCAAACACTGCATGGGTTCAATTACAGCATTTACTTCTAAAGAAACTTACCTCCATCTGTCTTTTCAAGACTCAGATGTCACACTGGAATCCACCTATGTTCAAAGAATCTAAGTTTAAGTAAACTACAGTGTAAAAGTAGTAAAAAAAAAAAAAAAGTCACTCTAGGGACAGAACTATATTAAGCATATTAATGAAGATATGAACAAAAAATCAGTGACTCTGGACTGTTATATTCTCCACAGTAGAAATATAGTGATCAATTCAGGCAATTATATCTTCGGATCCTCATGTTTTAATAAAGCATCTCATCATCACAATGAGAATGATCAAAAATATCTGAGAGTTGTACACCTGAAACTATTATAATGTTTGTCCACTGTAAAATAAAATATCTGAGAGGATGGGGGTTCAAGATGATAGTATAAAAAGACCTTGAACTTACCTCCTTCCAAGGACACAACAAATTTATAGCTACATGTGGAAAATTTTCCTCTAAACTAGAGGAATAGTGCCTTCGCACAATAAAAGACAAAAGAGATGCATTGAGAATCACAGGTGGGGCAAAGATATAGCCTTGCCTGGGACACCACCCCAGATACTAACTCACAAGTGGGAGAGATCCCTTCCTTCCAAACACGGAATTCTCTCTTGAGGACTGAAGGGATAAGGCCACACATCAGATACCCCAAAGGAATGAGTCCCCAAACATATGGTTTTGAAAAACAATGAGGATATCACATGATCTCACTTATTTGTGGAATATAATGAACTAAACAAACTGATGAAAAAAACTAACCCAGAGACATAGAGGTAGGGTACAGACTAACAAACCTCAGAAGAGGGGTTGTTGGGGGGAAGGGATGAACCACAGAACTCATATGCATGTATGCATAACCAATGGACATAGACAACAAAGCTGGGGATGGGGCGGGGGGATGGGAAGGAGGGTGTCAATGGGGAAAAAAGGAGAAACATCTGTAACAAAAACAAATTAATAAAAATATTTTTTTAAATAAGAAATTCAACATTAAATAAAAGAGGAAGAAAAGAAAAACAATGAGGATTAAGACCAGGAGAAATAGAACTGTAGGGAACCAAGAAATTGCTTTTAAAGAGCTTACACACAAACCCACACCCGCTGAGATTCCACACAAAAACAACAGTTTGCAAAGCTCCTAGACCATAAGTAAGGGAGCTCTACTTACTAACTTTAAAGAGGCTGCTGGAGAGGCAGGAACCTGCAAGGACTTTAGCCGGAGACAAAAGTGCTGGAAGGCAGCATTTTTGTAATTTTATTTTAACCTGCTGATGACAGAAATGACAGGCACAGTTCTTGGAGCCCTCTCTTTAACCCAGAGAGTGTTCTCAATCCATTCTGGGGTAATAGTGCTGGACAGCACCCTATACCCCACTCATCCCATACAGCACCCTAGTCAAATCTGTCCAGGTGAGTACTGCAAGCCTTGTACTTCTTGTGAAGCCCCCAGGCCACAACTGGGGAAGCACCCTGAGCCCTGCCCCTCTCCCTTGCAGCAGTCAATCTGTAATTGATCAGGGTAGAGCCCTGAAACTTGCCCACAAAGACCGAGCCACAGCAGGGATGAACAAGTGTCCCTTACACACAGCAGTGGAACTGCAACTAGGCCAGATGAACCCCCTAAGACTTGTCAATCACAGGCAAAAGCCAAGCTTCAACTGGGCTGAGTAAGCACCCTAAGCCTTGCCCTCATCATACAATAGCCTAGCCTCAACCTGCTAGGTGAAAACCTAGAGCCCTGCCCTCCCCATGCAGCAGCTACAACCCCACCATAGCCAGAGGGCACATGCAGCACACATAATAAAAGCCCATAGTGTGTCTGGCTCTGGTAGGCAGGGGAGATTGTGTTTCTAGGCTACACAGAAAAGAACCTGCATAAAATTACTCCTTCAAGACTAAGGGAGGTAGACATTTTACCTAATACATATAGTAAAACATGGAGAGACAGGCCAAATGAAAACACAACGGAATTTGTTCCAAAGAAAAGAAAAAAAAAAAAATCCCCAGAAATAGACCTAATGAAACGAAGATATGCAACCTACCCAATAAAGAGTTCAAATTATTGATCTTAAAGATGCTCAGGAGAATCTACTCTTGGGAAAAGAATGGATGAGCACAATGAAAACTTCAACAAAGAAAAAAGTATAAGAAGATACCAAACAAAAGTTATAACTAAACAGGAATATATACTAATGGGGTTCAACAGCAGAATGGATGAAATAGAAGCATAAATCAGTGAGCTAGAAGACAAAGCAATGGAAAATATACCGACGGAATAGCAAAATGAAAAAAGAATTAAAAGAAGCACAGATACCTTAAAGAACCGCTGGGAAAACATCAAACAGAATAACATTCTCATAGAGGTTCCAAACAATGAGAAGAGAGAAAGGGCCTGGAAAATTATTTGAAGAAATAATTGCAGAAAACTTCCCTAACTAGGGAAGGAAACAAATAACCAGGACAAGAAAGCCTGGAGAGTTCCAAATGGAAAGAATCCAGGAGAAACAAACCGAAACACATTATAATGAAAATGATAAAAGTTAAGGATAAAAAAACAATCATCAAAGCAGCAAGAAAGGGGATTCTGAAATGGTGGTGGATTGAACAAGGAAACCAGGAAAGCAAGACTTGACAGTAGTGTTTAATGTGGGTTCACCCTGGCTCATCCAAATGCAAGATAGGGAGCCACAAACAGCAGAATACCAACACCCAAAGGGAAAATTTGGCAGTCTCCAAAGACCACTGTGATAGCCAAAATGGTGAAACACAGAAACTAAAGCCAAATGAAAGAACAAGAGACCTCCACTGAAGATGAGATCAATGTGGAGCAGTTAAGGAAGTTAACGGAGGTAGAATTCAGAACCATGACCTTGAGGAAGCTCAACAGCATGAGTAAGGACATAGAGGTGCTGAAAATCAACTCATTAAAAATTAAAAACCACCAAGAAGAGATCAAGAATGACATATCAAAAATAAAGAACACATGGGAAGGTCTAAACAGCAGAGTAGAGGAAGCTAAGGACCGGATCAGTGAATTAGAAGATAGGGTAGAAAAAAATCAACCAATCAGAAAACCAAAAGGAAAAAATGATTAAAAAACAGGAAGACAGCTTAAGAGAACTGTGGGACAACTGGAAGCATAATAATATTCACATCATAGGAGTCCCCGAAGGAGAAGAAAATGAGCAAGGGTTAGAGAATATATTCAAAGAAATAGATACAGATAACTTTCCTTATTTGGTGAAGGAAGAAGGCATTCAAGTTCAAGAAGTACAGAGAGCCCCAAGTAAGAAGAACCCAAACAGGCCCACACCAAGACACATAGTAATCAAACTGCCAAAAATTAAAGACAAAGAGAATCCTAAACGCAGCAAAAGATAAGCAACAAGTTACCTACAAAGGAAACTCTATAAGGCTCTCAGCTCAATTCTCACAAGAAACACTACAGGCCAGAAGGAAGGGGCTTGAAGTTATCACGGTCATGAAAAACAAGGATCTGAATCCAAGACTACTCTACCTAGCAAGGCTGACATTCAAAATAGAAGGTCAAATAAAAAGCTTCCCAGATTAAAAAAAAAAAAAAAAGGCTAAGGGAATATATTAGCACCAAACCAGCACTGCAAGAAATGTTAAAAAGACTGCTGTAATTAGTAGAAGAAATAGAAAGACAAATATAACAAAACTAAACAAAAATGGCAATAAATAAGTACATATCAATAATCACCCTAAATGTGAATGGACTGAATGTTCTGATAAAAAGACAAAGAGTAGCTGATTGGATAAAAAATCATGACTCATCTATATGTTGTATACAGGAGACCCACCTCACAACAAAAGACTCACATAGGTTGAAAGTGAAAGGATGGGAAAAAAAGTTTCCAAGCAAACTGAAAGGGAAAAAAAGCTGGGGTAGTAATACTCATATCTGATATAGTAAATTTCAAAATGAAGACCATAACTCGAGACAAAGAAGGCCACAACATACTATCGAAAGGATCTATCCAACAGGAAGATATAACCTTGATAAACATATCTTCACCCAATATAGGAGCACCAAAATATATTAAAAATCTTCTGGAGGACTTCCAAGGAGAAATGGACAGCAATACAATCATAGAAGGGGACTTCAACACCCCGTTGACACCACTGGATAGATCCTCTAGACAAAAAATTAGCAAGGAAACAGAGACTCTAAATGAAGCACTAGACCAAATGGATTTAATAGATATCTACAACAATCACACCCCAAACCTGCAGAATTCACATTCTTCTCAAGTGCACATAGAACATTCTCAAAGATAGACCACATGACAGGACACAAACTAAATCTATACAAGTTTAAGAAGATTGAAATCATATCAAGCATCTTCTCAAATCACAATGGCATGAACTAGAAATCAATTGCAACAAAAACATGCAAAGACATTTGAACACATGGAGGCGAAATAGCATGTTATTAAACAAATAATTCTAATTCAAAAACCAGAAATAGACACTACAATGAAAGAAAACTACACGCCAATATCTATGATGAACATAGATGCCAAAATCCTGAACAAAATACTAGCAAATTGGATCCAGCAATACATCAAAAAAATTATTCACCATGACCAAGTGGGATTCATCCCAGGGATGCAAGGATGGTACAATATTCACAAATCAAAAATGTGATACACCACATAAATAAAATGAAGAATAAAAACCACATGATCATATCAATAGACACTGAAAAAGCATCCGACAAAATCCAGCATTGATTTCTGATAAAAACGCTCAGCAATGTGGGAATAGAGCGATCATACCTCAACATAATAAAGGTCATATATGAAAGACCTACAGCCAACATCATACTCAGTGGGCAGAAAATAAAAGCATTTCCCTTAAGAAAAGGAACAAGACAAGGATGTCCACTTTCACCACTCTTATTTAACATAGTACTGGAACTCTTAGCCACAGCAATCAGACAGGAAGAAAAAATAAAAGGGATCCAAATTGGAAAGGAGGAAGTGAAACTGTCATTATTTGCGCATGGCATGATATTATACATAGAAAACCCTAAAGACTCCATCAAAAATCTACTAGACTTAATAAATGAATTTGGCAAAGTAGCAGGATACAAAATAAACATCAAGAAATCGATGGCAGCCCTGGCCGGTTTGGCTCAGCGGTTAGAGCGCCCACCTGCAGTCCGGAGAGACCCGGGTTCGGTTCCCGCTAAGGGCATGTACCTTGGTTGCAGTTTGTCCCCGGCCCTGGTTGGTCGTGTGGGTGGCAGCCATTCGATGTGTCCCTTTCACATCGATGTTTCTCACTCTCTCTCTTCCTCTCTCTCCCTCCCACTCTGTCTGTATAAAAAAAAAAAAAAAAATGGAAAAATGTCCTCGGGTGAGGATAAAAAAAAACAAAAAAATAACAAGAAATCGATGGCATTCTTATACAACAATGATGAACTCACAGAAAGAGAAACTAAAAGAACAATCCCATTTACCATTGCAGCAAAAAAATTGAGATACCTAGGAATAAACTTAACCACAGAAGTAAAGGACCTATTTGCAGAAAACTACAGGATATTGAAAAAAGAAATAAAAGAAGATATAAAAAAGTGGAAGCACATACGTTGTTCATGGATTGGAATAATTAACATCATTAATTTGTCCATACTACCCAAAGCAATCTGTAGATTCAATGCAATCCCCATCAAAATACCAACAATAAATTTCACAGAACTAGAAAAAATACTTCAAAAATTCATATGGAACCAAAAAAGACCCCGAATAGCAACAGCAATTTTGAAAAATAAAGACAAAGTAGGTGGCATCACATTACCAGATAACAGGTTATACTACAAAGCAACTGTAATCAAAACAGCCTGGTACTAGCACAAGAACAGGCATATAAACCAGTGAAACAGAACAGAGAACCCAGAAATTGACCCAAGGCAATATGCTCAATTAATATTTGACAAAGGTGGCAAGAGCCTACAGTAGAGTAAAGACAGTCTCTTTAATAAATGGTGTTGGAAAAATTGGACAGCTACATGCAAAACAATGAAACTAGACCATCAACTTACACCATACACAAAAATATACTCAAAATAGATAAAAGACTTAAATGTGCTCCGTGAATCCATAAAAATCCTAGAAGAAAATGTAGGCAACAAAATTTAGGACATCATACAGAGCAGAATTTTCACTGATACATCACCTAAGGCAACAGAAACAAAGGAAAAAATGAACACATGGGACTACATCAAACTCAAAAGCTCTGCACAGCAAAAGAAACAACCATCAAAATAGAAAGGCAACCCACTGTGTGGGAGAACATCATTGACAATAATACATCAGATAAGGGGTTAATTTCCAAAGTATATAGAGTACTCATACAACTCAATAAAAGGAAGACAAAGAACCCAATAAAAAAATGGGCAGAGGAGCTGAATAGACACCTCTCCAAACAGGACATACCAATGGCCAAGAGACACATGAAGAAATACTCAACATCACTAATCATCAGAGAGATGCAAATTAAAACAACAATGAGGTCTCACCTCACACCTGTCAGAATGGCCGCCATCAACAAATCATCAAACAACAAGTGTTGGCGAGGGTGTGGAGAAAAGGGGACTCTAATACACTGCTGTTGGGAATGCAGACTGGTGCAGCCACTATGGAAAACAATATGGTGTTATGTCCAAAAATTAAAAATTGAACTTCCATTTGACCCAGGGATCCCACTGCTAGGAATATACCCTAAGAAGCCTGAAACACCAATCAGAAATAATATATGTACCCCCATGTTCATAGCAGCACTACTTACAATAGCTAAGATCTGGAAACAGCCCAAGTGTCCATCAGTAGAAGAAAAGATAACAAAGCAGTGGTACATATACACATTGGAGTACTATGCAGCTGTAAGAAAGAAAGATCTCTTATCCTTTGAGACTACATGGAGAGACCTGGAAAGTATTATCCTAAGTGAAACAAGCCAAGCAGAAAAAGACAAATACCACGTGATCTCACTTATATATGGAATATAATGAACATAACAGTCTGCGGAATAGGGTAGACCCAGAAACATGGAAGTAGGGTACAGACTGACCACTCTCAGAAGAGGGGGTAGAGGGGTTGGAAAACATAAACCACAGAACTTATATGCATGTACGCATAACCAATGGACATGGACAACAAATCCGGGGATGGGGCGGTGGGGACAGGGAGGAGGGTGTCAATGGAGTAAAAAAAGAGAAACATCTGTAACAAAAATAAAATTTATAAATAAATAAATAAAAACTGCAGCTGACACAGACAGCGAGAGAAAGCAGGTGCCTGGAGAATCTTAATTCAGAAAATACGCTTAGCTGGTTCTCAGAAATAAAAGCCACAGGCAGACAAGAGACCAGCTCATTGTGCAACCACCGAGCAGACGGGATTTGGTCCGTGTGTCCACAAATAGAACATTCACAGGTGAAAAGTATATCCTGAATTGCTTTGAACTGAATTTTCTTTCACGCTCCCTAAACAAATCATTGACTTGAGAATTAGGAAAGGATTGGGGAATACCGGTAGTTTTTTCTGACCGAGAGAGACGTGGTGCACATCCCCACCAGGAAGGATAAAGCAAACCTTCTGAGGCCACAGACCATGCTGCATAATAAACAGATGCCTTTATTTTATGTTTTTGTATTAATTTATTTTTTATTAATTAATTTTTGTTACAGATGTTTCTACTTTTTCCCCCACTGATTTCCCCCTCCTCCTCCCTCCCTGCCCTGTCCCCAGTTTGTTGTCCATGCCCACTGTTCATGTATACATGCATATAAGTTCTGTGGTTTATCTCTCCCCCACCCCCCTCTTCTGAGGATTGTCAGTCTGTACCCCACTTCCACATCTCTGGGACTATATTTGACTTATTTTGAATGATAACCTTGCTGGATAGAGTAGTCTTGGATTCAGATTTTTGTTTTTCATGACCTTGATTACTTCATGCCACTCCCTTCTGGCCTGTAGTGTTTCTGTTGAGAAGTCAGCTGAGAGCCTTATGGGGTTTTCTCTATAGGTAACCTGTTGCTTATCTCATGCTGTTTTTAGGATCCTCTCTTTGTCTTTAATTTTTGGCATTTTAATTACCATGTGTCTTCTTGTGGGTCTGTTTGGGTTCTTCTTACTTGGGACTCTCTATGCTTCTTGAACTTGAATGCCTTCTTCCTTCATTAAGCTAGGAAAATTTTCTGTTACTATTTCTCTAAATATATTCTCTAACCCTTGTCCATTTTTTCCTCTTCGAGAACTCCTATGATGCAAATGTTATTATGTTTCCAGTCATCCCACAGTTCTCTTAAGCTGTCTTCCTGTTTTTTAATTGTTTTTTCCTTTTGGTATTCTGATTGGTTGCTTTTTCTACCATCTTTTAATTCACTGGTCCAGTCCTCAGCTTCCTCTACTCTGCTGGTTAGTCATTCTAATGTGTTCTCTATTTCTGCTATGTCATTCTTCATTTCCACTTGGTTGGTTTTCAATGTTTCTATATCTTTACTCATGGTGCTGATGTCCTAACTCATGCTGTTGAGCTTCCTCAAAATCATGGCTCTGAAATCTACCTCTGATAATTTGCTTAGCTGCATTTCACTGATCTCATTTTCTTTCTTTCTTTCTTTTTTTTTTAATCCTCACCCGAGGACATTTTCCCATTTTTTTTGTTCAGGTAGAGTGGGAGGGAGGGAGAGGAACAGAGAGAGAGAGAAACATCGACGTGAAAGGGACACATCGATTGGCTCTGCCACCCGCACGACCGACCAGGGCCGGGGACAAACTGCAACCGAGGCACGTGTCCTTAGCGGGAACCGAACCCAGGTCTCTCAGGACCGCAGGTAGATGCTCCAACTGCTGAGCCAAACCAGCCAGGGCTGATCTCATTTTCAATAGAGTTCTCTTGTTCTTTTATTTGTGATTTGTTTCCTTGTTTCCCCATTATGGCTATTCTCAGTGGGTTTTGGAGCCTGCCAAATTTTCCCTGTGGGTGTTGGTGTTCTGCTGTTTGTGGCTCTCTCTTCTGTGTTTGGATGAGCCTGGGTGGGCCCACGTTAAACACTACTGTCAAGTCTTACTTTCCTGGGTAGGTTTGCAAGCCCAAGAAGGTTTCTGTTATCCTCTAGCTTCTTCCTGGTGGCTAGTCGTCTCAGTCACTCAGTGCCTTGGAATGTAACCCTGGTGTTCTACATAAGAGGATTTCCAGAGGGTCAGATAGATGCTGGTTATTAATGAGCCTCAATTTGCATTTCTTTGCCTCACCTGGGAAAGGCTGAATATTGGGAGGGGGGACTGCTGCTTTCCCCCACAGCTTTGGGAAGGAGCACACTGGCCACCGTCCTTTGTGGCCACAACTCAGCAAAAATTCTGTGTGCCCTCCATATCTCGGGTGTCCCCACTGAATTCCAGCCCTGTCTGCCCTCCGTCTGCCGTAGCCCCCTGGTGAGTGGCTGTGGCTATTTTAGCACTCTGTCCTGGCTCTCTGCACTTTATGCAGGCTTAGTCTATTCTCCACGTGCGCTGCTCACAGCTAAGACTGCTTCTGTCTGTGGGCTCCCAGCTTGCCACCCTCTCACACTTCCGCAGATGCTACCACTGTCCCTGGTTATATGGTTTTATCCTGCTGCTTTTCTGTTACTTTTTTTCTGAGGATTTTCTTTATTTTAGTTGTAATTCCTGTTTGGTCCTGGGAGATCATCTGGGGAGCTTCTATTCAGTCTGCCCCCGTTTTTCACATCCTCTGTGCCTGTCTGGTGGACAGCTGGGTCTCACAGGTCTTCCTGGTGCCCCAGCTCCTTGCAGGTTTCATGGGTAACTGGATCAAACTGTCCCTTTGGGGACCCGGCTCTATGCCTATGTTATGGGGTGCTGGGTCACACAGGCCTTTCTAGTGCTTCAGCACCCCACAGGTCCCATGGGTAACTGGATGGCACAGTCCCTGCTGGGTCATGCAGGCCTCTCTGGTGCTTCAGCATCCCACAGGCACCATGGCTAACTAGATCATGCAGTACCTTCTGGGTCGCACAGGCCTCTTTGGTGCTGCAACACCCAGCATGGGTAACTAGATCACATAGTCCCTGCTCGGTCACACAGGCCTCTCTGGTGCTTCGGCACCCTGCAGATCCCAAGGGTAGCTAGATCACACAGTCCCTGCTGGGTTGCACAGGCCTCTCTGGTGCCCCCACACCCTGCTGGTCCCACAGGCAGGCAGCTGGATTGCACCAGTTTCTTTAGAGCTTCAGCTTCCCACTGCTTTTGTGAGCCCTAGGTCCAGCTTCTGGTGGCTGGGAAGTGCTGCTGCCTCATGGGGCTCAGCTCATGCTCAGCTTTTGTTGTAGTTTTGTGGGATGGGTCTCAGCTGCTGGTCTGTACTTTTGTGTCCTGGGGATGGATGTCTGCTCCCCAGCCTCTGTTGCTGGGGGTATATCTAGACTCTGATTAAGCTACTACTATGAGGGATGGTGCTGGGCTCTGGTCTGTTAGTGGCTTCTGTGACCAGCACCTTGGGAGCTCCACTACTGTGCACTGGTCTGTGTTGACACAGAGTGTGTACTGGCTCAATGGTGCCAGGTGCACTGGTGGGCTCAGGTTGCTGGGCCCTAGCTGTTTCCACTGCCTCCTCCCAGGGAAAACTGGTGATCTTCCAAAATGGTGGGACCGCCCCACAGCGCAGGAGGAAGCACTCTGAAGGGCCTCTTACAGAGGTAGCTGGCTGCTCCAGTCCACACCACAGGAACATTCTGCTCTGATTCTCTGCACTGCTCTGGTTGGTCGTGCACCTTCACGTCCACTCACACTCTCTCACACACTCACTCACTCTCTCACACACTCACCCTCCCTTCGGTCCTGCCTGCTGCCATCTTCCTTCTGAGATGGCATTTTTATTATTATGTGTCTTGGTGTGGGCCTGTTTGGGTTCTTCTTACTTGTGGCTCTCAGTGCTTTTTGGACCTAAATGCCTTCTTTCTTCACCAAGTTAGGGAAGTTTTTTGTCACTATTTCTTCAAATATATTCTGTAACTCTTGCTCATTTTCTTCTTCCTCTTGAACTTCTATGATATGAATGTTGTTTCATTTATAATTGTCCCACAGTTCTCTTAAGCATTCTTGTTTTTTAATTGCTTTTTTCTTTCCGGTTTTCTGATTAGTTGATTTCTTTTTTTATCCTGTCTTCTAAATCACTGATCCAGTCCTTAGCTTCCTCTACTGTACTGGTTAGTCCTTCCAATGTGTTCTTAATTTCTGCTGTCATTCTTCATTTCCACTTGGTTGGTTTTCAATGTTTCTATATTTTTACTCATGGTGCTGATTCCTCACTCATGCTGTTGAGCTTCCTCAAAATCATGGCTCTGAACTCTACCTCTGATAATTTGCTAAACTGCATTTCATTTATCTTATCTTCCAGAGAGTTCTCTTGTTCTTTCATTTGGGATTTGTTTCTTCGTTTCACCATTATGGCTATCTCAGTGGGTTTTAGAGCCTGCCAAATTTTCCCTGTGGGTGTTAGTGTTCTGCTGTTTGTGACTCCCTCTACTGGGTTTGGATGAGCCTGGGCGGGCCCATGTTAAACACAACTGTCAAGTCTTACTTTCCTGGGTAGATTTCCAAGTCCAGGAGAGGTTCAGTTATCCTCCAGCTTTTTGCCTGGAGGCTATTAGTCTCAGTTACTTGATGACCCTTGGGTTGTAGCCCTCAGCTGAATAAAAAACTCCCTCAGGTGTTCTGCGTAAGAAAATTTCCAGTGTGAGGGACTGATGCTGGTTGTTAATGATCCTCAATTTTCATTTCTCTGGCCCAACTGGGTGAGGTTAAATCTCTGAGGGAGGGACTGCTGCTTCTCTCCTGGGCTCCTCCTGGAAGGGCCTCCTGAGCAATGGCCACTGTCCCGTGCTCCTGTGACTCAGCAAAAACTTTCAGCACCCTTCCTCTGCCAGAACCCAAGGTGAGTGGCTGTAGTTAATTTAGTCCCCTGTCCTGGCCTTCTGCATTGTAGAATCAGCTTGGGAATTGAACCCCGAGGGAGCTGCTCACTGCTAAAACTGCTGCGGTTCATGGTCTCCCAGCCTGCCCTCTTATGCGTCTGCAGATCTACCAGGCTCAATTCAGTGTCTTTTTTTTTTTTGTCCCTGGATATATAGGTCCTCTCCAGCTGCTTTTCTGTTGCTTTTTCCCAATGATTTGTTTTTATTTTAGTTGTAATTCCAGTTTGGTCCTAGGAGATGATTTGTGTAGCTTCCATTCCTTCTGCCATCATTTTGAAATTCTCTTCATAATTCTTATTAAGTTGCTTGTAGTTGTCACTAAATTGTTTGAGCACCCTTAAAATCATGGCTTTGAATTCTTTATCTGACAAATTGCTTTTTTCCATTTTTTGTAGTTCCTTTTCTGGTGATTCCTTCTTTTCTTTCATTTGGGTGTTGTTTCTTTGTCTCACCATTTTAGCAATCTGGTAATTCTAGGCCCAGTGAGGGGTGTTGGAATGTGTAGGCAGGTTGGTGTGTATCAAATGAGGGTGCTGTGCCTCCCAGACTATTTTGGTGTATGATGCCTTTTGTCTGCTGTGGGTCCTATTGGACTGACAACTGGCCACTCATATTGGTCTGTCATGCAGGTCTCGGCTGCTCATGTCTTGCTGCTGCTTGGGTTTGGGCACTGATTCTGATCAGCCTTTGCTGATGCTGCTGGGGATGGGTCTCAGCTGACAATCTGCGCTGCTGCTGCCTGTGGTGCGTGGGTCCTGCTGGTGTGTCTCTGGGGTTGCAACTGCCTGGTGGGGCTCAGCTCTTGATCAGTCGCTGCTGAGGGTAAGTGTCAGCTCCTGGTTTGTGCTGCTATTGCTGCTGCTCTTGCCAGAGTGTGCTCTCAGCTCCCAATTCTCTGGTGTTGTTGGGTGCTGAGGATGCTCTGCTCCTGGGACTTTGCTGCTTGTGAGGGAGGGGCTAAACTTTAAATCCACTGCTGCAGTTATCAGGGGCAGGTCTTGGCCACCCGAGTCCTGCTGCTGCTTGGGCTGGGGCACCGCTCCTGATCTCTGCTGATGCCACTGGAGATGGGTCTCAGCTGCTGATCTGTGCTGCTGCTGCTGCTGCCTGGTGATGGATGTCTGCTCCCAAGCCTCAGCTGCTGTTGGGGCTGGGGCTCCACTCCCACCCAGTCACTGCTGCTGTGGGGGAAGGTTCTGAGCTCTGATCAGGCTTCTGCTGTGAGGGATGGTGCTTGGCTCCTGGCCAGTTGTGGCCACTGCAGCAGGCATCTCAATAATGCTGCTACTGTGTGCTGGTTCGTGTTGACATATTGGAGTCCACTGGTCCAATGGTGCAAGGCACTCTGGTGGATTCAGGTCACTCAGCCCTAGCCACCCCCTGCTGCCTCCTCCCAGAGAAGACCAGGGATCTTTCAAAATGGCCACTTCTTTGTGTGTGTATGTGTTAATCCTCACCTGAGGATATTTTTTCCATTGATCTTCAGAGAGAGTGGAAAAGAAGGAGGGAAGGAAAGGAAAGGAGAGAGAGAGAGAGAGGAGAGAGAGAGAGAACATCAATGTGGGAGACATACATATATTTTTCAATTGGTTGCTTCCCACACATTCCCCACCTGGGGCCAGGAATCAAACCTGGAACCCTGGAACCCTGGCATGTGCCCTTGACCAGGAATAAAACCCGCAACCCTTTGGTGCATGGGCTGACTCTCAACCACTGAGCCACACTGGCCAGGGCTGAGCTAGTGTTTGAAGGATGAGTGGGAGCCTGGTAGGGGACACAAGGGAAGAAAACTGCATGGGTAAAGATCTATAAACCTAGCTTGTTTGAAGGATTTCAAATATTTTTTAGTGCAGGCAGCCATGGAGTCAAGGCAAGTTGGAAGTCTTAAGAGCAGTGGCTTTACTTGAGTTTCTGTAACCTTTGGGCTTACTGATGAACTGGGAATTTGTTGATTTCCCAGAGAATATGAACTCAAGGGTGGTCAGAGTGGGAGTTTCCATGATGGTTTGCCAACTATCAAGGTGGAGAGCACACCTGCAGCTGGAGTACAAAGGCCCCTTTAACTGCTTGCTGCTCTGTCCCCTCCCTCTTTCTCAGCACATAAATATTCCAGTCTAGCTGACTCACAGCTGGGTGGATAAGGAAGTTTCACAGGCACAGACTGGCTGGCAAAGCTAACACGCACTGCTGAAAGGAAAACAGAGAGGAGAGAATCTTGGAAGAAAAGTGGCCATGAACCTGATTCCAAGTTTTTCCACAGAAACCTGGGTCCTCCTGGCTACCAGCCTGGTGCTTCTCTATCTGTGAGTTACTGTCCAGGCTCATGACCTCTGTAATTTTGGGTCTTATCTACTTTTTTGTTTGTTTTAAAATGTTTTTTTAATTGATTTTTTAGAAACATAGATGTGAGAGAGGAACATCAATCAGCTGCCTCCTGCATGTCCCCTACTGGAGATAGAGCCCACAACTCGTGCATGTGCCCTGACAGGGGATTGAACTGGGACCTCTCAGTCCCTGGAAGGATGCTCAATCCACTGAGCCACACTAGCCAGGGTGGGCCATATCTGTTTAAAAGATTCCACAGTTAATGAAGGGGAAGTTGCTTAAGGGTTGGGGGCTACAAACACCAAAGGGGTTATTGATTTTACCCCGATCTGTTGAAAGAGTAATGCCCTATCTGTTCCCAACTCCCAATTTTTGTAGTTCAGAGGGTTTGGTGACATTACTTGCTCCTGAGGGTGGCTTTCTGATGTACTGAAAGTGTGGGTTGACCTAGACAAATTAGCCATAATTCAGCAGAGGCAGTTTAAAAACAACTGGCTTCTGTGCAGTGAGGTCCTTACCCTTTTCCCAGCTTGGGGATCCTGGAGGCAGAAGTAGCCTGGAGTTTTGTCTCATTACCATCCCTTCTGAGTTCTGTGTCTGCTTCAAGAAATGTATGAAAAGATTGGCCTCCATGTTACTAGGTTTGTTTCTGTTCTGCTCCCTCCCCCCTGCCAGCATAATTGACACCATGCATCACAGTGCACCCCAGACTTCATGATGGCTGGAGACTGCTCCCCCTTCTCTTTCCACTAGCTCTTCCATCTATTTTGCATCTCTTCCCTAATACTCTCCTACTAAGACTCAGTTCCCACACTCTGTAATAGAACTATTACCCCTAAATGAGAAAACTTTAGAGCAGAAGAAACCTAGCAGAAATCTTAGTGGTCTTGGTTGTAGGTCGTTGCTTTTCATCACT
Source organism: Molossus molossus (assembly GCF_014108415.1). NCBI lineage: Eukaryota > Metazoa > Chordata > Mammalia > Chiroptera > Molossidae > Molossus > Molossus molossus. Next base: position 95,581,596 of record NW_023425366.1, on the reverse strand, counting down.
TTGAATATCGCTTGCTACTCCTTTCTGGCCTGCAAAGTTTCTTTTGAGAAATTAGGTGACAGTCTTATGGGAATTCCTTTGTAGGTAATGAACTTCTTTTCTCTTGCTGCTTTTAAGATTCTCTCTTTGTATTTAACCTTTGGCATTTTGATGATGATGTGTCTTGGTGTGGAGCTCTTTGGGTTCATCTCGTTTGGGACTATCTGTGCTTCCTGGACTTGTATGTCTGTTTCCTTCACAAAGTTAGGCAAGTTTTCTGTCATTACTATTTCAAATAGGTTTTCAATTTCTTGTTCTCTCTCTCCTTCTTCTGGATGCAAATGTTGGTACGCTTGAAATTGTCCTAAAGGTTCCTTACACTAACCTCATATTTTTGTACTCTTTTTTTTTTTCTTTTTGCTGTTCTGATCAGGTGTTTTTTGCTTCCTTATATTTCAAATTGTGGGTTTGCTTCTTGGATTTACCTACTCTACTATTGATTGCCTGTAAATTATTCTTTATTTCAGTTAATGCATCCTTCATTTCTGACTAGTCCTTTTTGATGTTGTTGATGTTCTCACTAAGTTCTTTGGAGCTCTCCTTAAGTTTCTTGAAGGCCTCACTAAGTTCCTTGAATGTCTCACTAAGTTCCTTGAGCAACCTTATAACCAGTGTTTTGAACTCTATATCTAATTGATTGCTTATCTTCATTTTGTTTAATTCTTTTCCTGTAGTTTTGTTCTTTTCTTTCATTTGGGATACATTTCTTTGTCTCCTCATTTTGGTTGCTTCACTGTGATTGCTTCTATGTATTAGATAGAGTTGCTATGTCTCCTAGGCTTCATGGGGTGGCCTATTGTTCTAGGTTTCCTGTAGGATCCAGTGACACAGCCTATCTGATCACCCAGCTTGGCCTTCAAGGTGCACCCCTAGTGTGGACTGTACACCTTTCTGTTGTAATCGAGTCTTGATTGCTGTTGGCAGGTCAATGGGAGGGATTTACTCAAGCTGATCAGCTGCAAGGACTGGCTGCGCCCACTGACCACTGGCCTCTGTCTACCTTGGAGGATCAGCTGTGTAGGGGCCAACCACACAGAGCAAGAGTTACTTCATCAGGGCTCTGGTACCCACTGAGTTCGCTCATTGAGTGTGTCACTTGTGAAGGTGGTTGGGTGGTGGTCTGAAACTGTCCACTCGGTGTGCTGGCTCTGGCATAAGTTCAGTCACTGCCTATGTTCTATCTGGGACCACCAGGCATAAACTACAAAGTGATCTGCAGATAGCTGCTTCTTGTGCTGGGCTTTGAGGTGCCCAGGAAAAGCCAAGTTGTGAATCAAGGCTCACTGTTTCTAGTGACATGCCTGGTACCACTTAATGAGAGGTATGAGGCTCGCTGAGAGCAGATGCTGCTTGTTTGAGAGACTTTAGGAAACCCTGAAACAGGATCCAAGACAGGCCAATCCTATGGTAAAGCCTTTGGAAACAGCTTGGGTGGACCCGAAAGTTTGATGAGGCAGGGCCTCAGGGAATCACAGGATGAGTCAAACAGTGTAAACTAGGTTGCAGGAGTCCCAGATATGGCAGCTCTCTGCTGCCCCAAGCAAGGGCTCACCAAAGGAACAAAGGCCTCTGACAGCACGTTTGTCCCCGAGGAAGCCCCCTCTCCAGCTCTCGCTCCAGTGCCAAACAGCTCAGTTCTTCCCTGTGTGTCTCTGGTGCCCCTCGAGCTGCCTCCCCTCCGAGCTTAGAGGGAGAGAGTCCAGTAAGTCCGTGCGCGGGCCCTTTAAGGAGCTTCCTGGGGCTCCAGCCGCTTCAGCTTCCCTGAGCCTCAGTTCCCGCTGGTTTTTCCAACCAGAAGTGATGGGGATTCTCTTCCTGGCACTGGAACCCTGAACGGGACACCTGGTGTGGGACGGGGACCCCTCAGTCCTCAGGAAGGACCTTCCCAGCCGCAGGATCCTCCTGATTTTTATCCACCACGCTTGGGTGTGGGACCAGCCCGTCTCGCCGCTGCGCGCTCTGCTGCCGCTGCGCCGCCGCCCCCCCTCGCGCCGCCGCCCCTCCTACCGGTCTGGATGTAGCTGCTTTTTTTTTTCCTTAGTTCCGTAGTTGTACGACTTCCATTCAGCTTGATTTCAGGCGGTTTTGAATGATGGTTGTTCTGTAGTTTAGTTGTAACTTTGATGTGGTTGTGGGAGGACGCGATACCGCGTTTACCTACGCCACCATCTTGACCGGAAGTCTAGTTGTAATTTTGATGTGGTTGGGGGAGGAGGCGATATCGCGTTTACCTATGCAGCCATCTTGACCAGAAGCCCAAGATTTTGTGTCTTTTATGATAAGAAAGGAATTCTGGATGGAGTCAGAGAATATTTCTCAGATATCCTGGTCCTGTGCCCATAGGAGGTCACTCACAGGCAGCAGGGTAGACATCTCATCTGCTTGAAGCCTGGGGATAGGGACGCCATCTAAGTCGCACTGTGTAGTCTGTATGCCAGTTAATTAGTTACTAGATATTGTCACCACTAGAAAAACAATACTAGCCTTAGAGAACACTGGTACAGCCAGGAGTCAGTAGCTATAGACTAGACAATGCTCTGTATGGCAACACAGTGCAAATGCAATAAAAATGATTGGCTTTAATGTTAGCCCGTACATTTGCACCCAAAGCAGCATTTCTCTACCCAAAAGAGAAAGCTGGAAAGAAAAATTCATTTAGCCCACTCTCTGCCTTGTAAGTTTATGGAAGTATGTGAGTTTAGGCACTAGAACAGATCACTCAGTGTGATCAATTGCTTGGCCTAACTTGAGGGTTCATGTAACATGCTGAAAGTTTAAAAGCAGAAATGGGTTTAACTGATTTTCCATGGTTGCCATGGCAAAGAAGGAATTGGGGTGAGACTAACCAAGGGTACCTCAAGTTTTGATAGTGCACACAACTGAACCAAATGTCTAGAGGAAGGATACAAATACCCATGTGGGCCTGGCCCAGATGTCTCCACTGTCCTTCAGCACAAGTCCTTTCATTCATCTTCTGGATTTATTTTTCACATATAAGATTTGCTGGGGTTGTACAAAATAATTGGAACCAGTACTTTCTTTAAGGTTAACCTCCAAAGAAGAGGAGACATGGGTAATTCAACTTTCTGGAACATTTCATGGATGCTCATTTTATGTTGCCGAGCACATCTTTTCCTACCAACAGGAAGGCACTGAGTTTGAAAGGCCCCATTTTAGCTGAAAGTGCTTGTAGGGTGTTGAACCATTATACAGAGCCTACTTTTCAGCCATACTTTTCTAATTTGCCTCTATGGGGTGAGCCTAGTTGGCCTAGTAACTTACTCCTTAAAATGGTGCCAGTAGCCTGTTTCCTCAGCCTCTCTTCGTCCTCCACTCTTCATCCCTCAGTAACACTAGAGTGGGAAGGTTTGCAAGGATCCAGAATCCACAGTTGAAAAACTCCACACATGACACCTGAAAGATCAACTACAGGCAGACCTACCATAGGAAGGCAGTACTGGCATTAATGGGGTTTTGAGATAGTTAACATGCAGAGGCAGTAAACTGTTTTGTGAGTGACAGCTTAGAAAATGAGTGAGCCTGGCACTGTGAGCATCACAGGTTGGAGAACCAGATGCCATGAGGGGAAGAATGATCTGGAAATGGATTCTTTATTTAGTGGTTCCTTTGTACAGTTTTATTCAAGAAACATGTGGGTTGATCACTCTTCTATAGAGCTCAAGGTAACCAAATTGCCTGATAAGGCAGACCTGGGTGTAGCCGAAAGGCACTCACATTTCTGTGATGCCAATGAAAGCCCTGCACACAGTTTTAATTCTGTAGAAATAAGTACACTGAGGCTATTCCAAGGCCTCTTTATGATGAGATGTTTAAGAAGAACCAGAACCTGTACCAGGGTCAGGACATAGAGGGAAGGAAAAGCTTAAAATCACTGAGCAAACTAAGGACAATGTCTCAGTATGCTCACAGTAACTCTCTGTTGCTGAGGGCACAAAGTTAAGCAACATCTCATCACTGGAGCAGACTTCATTGTATGTGTGTTTACAGAATTAGACTCTCCAAAGTCATGAAAGAGTCAACTTCCTGAAAAACATGACTCAATTTTCTGGAAATATTCCTGCCAGAACCTCTCAAGAGCACTCCCCATTTGGAAACATTTATCAAGTATTCACTGTGTAATTGGGTCCATGAAGACTTCAGCTGCTTCTATTTAATCATTACTTTTTGTGGGTCTCACAGTGGAAGTGGGAAAAGAGGTGATGAGTGAATGTAACTATTGCTGTTGGAGTGGCTGTTATTATTTATCACCTACATGTTCATTCCCTAGCTTGACTATACCAGTTTTGACTCAGTGAGTGGCCAGCCCCAGCACCTATTCCATAAGTCTCATAACCTGGCTTTCTCTTCCACTTTAAAGATATGGAACCTATACACATGGACTTTTTAAGAAGCTGGGAATTCCTGGGCCGACACCCCTGCCTTTTTTTGGAACTCTTCTGCACTACCGTAAGGTGAGTGTTGTTTGAGCTTCTCCTTTTGATTCTCATGGTTACAGGTCACAGCTTAGTTCCACAGTGAAAGGGCCCTGCTCCAGGGGAAGTTCCGAGGTTTCACACTTTCCAGAAATGGCAGCACAGGCACCCAGCAAGGGCCAAGTTTACCCCAGGGCTCTATGTCAGCTGTTAGGAGCCTCAAGTTTGCCTCAGTGAGGTGGCAGAGCTCTCTGGCTGACTCAGCTCATGACTTGTTCCAACTTGTGAGGAAGATATAATCATACTTAGGATTAAGAGAAAGGCATGAATGGGGTGCCTGGTAGTGCCTCATGAAGTTGTATAGGATAGCATCATGCTTTCCTGTTCACACGATATACTCTGGGTAGCCTTTCTTCTTCTTCTTCTTCTTTTTTTCTTTATTGATTTTAGAGAGAGTGGAAGGAAGACGGAGAGAGAGATAGAAACATTGATGAGAGAGAATATTGATTGGCCACCTCCTGCATGCCCCTACCCCTGGGGACTTAGTCCACAATCTGGGCATGTGCCCTGACCGAGAATCGAACTGGTGACCTCTTGGTGCATGAGTGGACACTCAACCACTGAGCCACACCAGCCAGGGTGAATAGCCTTTCTTGATTCCTCCAGGGTAGCTTTGAAACTCCATTGTATTAGGCAGCACAAGTATTCACTATTGAGTAATGTGCACAATGTGTTTGAATTCTCTCAAGAATGACTAAATCCCCACGGTTATTTTCATGGCTCTAACTCACCCTTTGCTCCCCATGACCTTTTTGCCAGTTTGAGAGATGGAACATGAGCTGTGTGCTTGACTTCTCTGCCCCCAAAGGAGGCACCCTATGGCTGAGTGTGAGAGGGAGTGGGTGTAACTGAAACAGATGGTATTTGTCTATGGACTTCAGATAATTACTTACGCAAAATCACTAGATAGGAGATGATTTGACAGAATCATTAAACATTTATTTTATCTGAATGGAATGAACTCTGTAACAAATGGACTGTGAGTTTTGGCAAAGTCTTTGTAGTTGATCCAGCCCTGACCCCTGCACAGAGTGTTATGAGCTCACGTCCCTGGGCCAGCAGGGAGGGCCTTGCGGGCAGACTGCACTCTCAGATTCTATTCCTGCAGACCTCATGCTTGTACTCAGATTCTAATTTTCCAAGCTGAGATCTTCAGTGCCTCGGTTTGTTCAAGAAATCCCATATTCTTTTTTTTAAACTTTCGAATAGGCTATAATTTCCTTTCCCCTTTCCCAGATCAACTCTTTATAGGTTCTCCCCCAAACCCACATTTCTAGGACCTTCCTGTACATAGTTAAACATCAAATATCACAGCTGAAACTTAGCAACAGAAAGATATGTTTTTTATTTACAGAAATGAAAATACAGAGAAAGTGTTTCAATTTGCTCTGTCCTTCTGGAGTGTTGGCATCTCCCCATCTTTTCTATGATGAGCTGGAAAATGGGAAAGCGAGTCACTTCATTTAACCAACATACCTTAGACTTATTTAAATCTGCTAGACTAAAAGAGGTCACTGGTGTCTTAAACTTCCTAATTCTGCTAGGATTCTAGAGAGGCTAATGAAATAAATGAAAACGATGCTTGACCATGAGATCAAAGAATGCACAGGTCACTCTTCCTCTCCCTCAGCTACACTTTTGGAGTGTCTATGGAGGTCATAATTTCAGGGGTTATGCGATTTTAGAGGTAGAGTTTAGTACATTTAGATTAATCATCTAATTTTGTTTCTCCTTGCAGGGTTTTGGAAATTTTGACATGGACTGTTTTAAAAAGTATGGAAATATGTGGGGGTGAGTATTCAGGAAACTCCCATTGGATAGACTTCCTATTTTGATGAGGCCCCATGGTGCTGAGGACAAGCTCAGCTCAGAACCTCTTGGGATGAAGCCCCCTACTGTAAAGCTTCTGAAGGCGTGTCCTACCAGGACCCCAGATTTCATCAGGTGTCCAGGTCTGCATTCTGAATCAAGCTGGGGACTTGCAGGTTATCATACTCTCCAGACTTTGATGGCCTAGGGACTCCTGACATCACTTTCTGTCCAGTGTCTCATTATTCCCCTTCTCTCCATTTTGCTCCCTTAGGTCTCATTTAATGGGATGAAATGCATTATTCCAGACCCTTCTAACATATGCCTATTATAACCCATTTCCTACATAATTGACCATTAATTAAAAGCTAAAATGTTTAATTTTAAATCTGGATTTGTTATATCCTTTTGAAAAAGCACTGTGGGTATAGATAAACAGAATGGGAAACCACATCGCTCAGGTTTGTTTTTACTTCCTCCACAAGTATGGAGTCTGGATTAAAAACATTTTTTTTAAGCCAAGACTTCTCAATAGAGGTTTAGTTTATACAAGTATTGTTTTATCTACCCTATTCTATTGACTTAGAAGAGATGTAGGATATTTCTAAATCACACTGTTTCCTGGTGGGCTGATGGACTTGAGGATTTTGTCAAGTGGTCTCAGCCAGCTGCAGCAGCTGATCCCCTTCGGAGCTGCTTGAGGTGTGGTAAGAGCAGCAGGAGAGGTGTAAGGTAGTGCTTGTGTCCTAGAGCCAAGTGGAAGAAGGCTTTACTTCTCAGTACTTTTTCATCCTCTTTGAAATCCTCAGAAACCATAAGTTCTACTGAGTTGGCATGGTCCAGAAAGGCTATGTGATAGAGAAGAAAGAACACATAGCAGCAGGTCCCCACTCACCCAGGTCCCACTGCCCTTCCAACACTGACTACCTGTGAGCTCTGGATGGAGTCACTTTCTTTCTTTACAAAATGGTTCTCATGCTTGGGTGTGTATAAGAACCCCCTTAGAGAGCTTGTTAAGTATATAGATTCTTGGGGCCTACCCTCCAGCAACACCAAATCTGGGTAATCTGGACTGGGACTCATGAATCTGAATGTTGCCTGGTAGTGTAACAAACTCTAAGGCTGGTGTGAGATCATAAATGTGAAGGGTTACCCAAAACCTTGTTTCTCTCCACCCAGGTGTTTTTTTGTTGTTGTTTGTTTGTTTGCTTTGTTTTGTTTTGTTTTTGCGTGTGTGTGTGTGTGTATTTTAATCCTCACCTGAGGATATTTGTCCATTTATCTTCAGATAGAGTGGGAGGGAGGGAGAGAGAGGAATAGAGAGAGAAACATTGACGTGGGAGGGACACATGGACTAGTTGCCTCCTGCACGACACCGACCAGGGCCAGAGATGAACTGCAATCAAGGTATGTGCCCTTGACCAGAATTGAACCCGTGATTCATTGGTCCGCGAGCCATGCTCTAACAGCTGAGCCAAACTGGCCAGGGCCACCCAGGTGTTTTTGTAAACCACAATGGGGAGAAGGGAATCATCCAAGAAATGATCAATTGAACAACCTAAGTGCCACTCCAGTTACTTATGTCACTGCTTCAACACTAAATGTACTCGTCACCCACTTAAACCTGAGTTTCAGAAGATTTTTTGGAAATAGGCAGCATTAAGTGCAGTGGTTCTCATCCAAATATATGTGTGATCACAAGACTGTTTGAAATTCCTTTGAGAAATAAAAAGAAATAGATAAAACTTGTCGAAAATCTTCCATTTTGTTCTAGTTAATGCCAATGCTTTTTAGTGAAAAATAAAATTCCAGAGTACAGTGTTACTAAACTTACAGTAAACCTCATGGAATTCAACTTATAGTAAAGCAGTCAGGAGATAGGCCAAATTGGGAGGTATCAGAAATGGTTGGCTTTGTGTGGTATGTGTGTCAAAAGTGGGCTTGCCCTGCTGCTGGCTGATGTCACCGACATGGAGCCCAAGGCCCACATAGGACCCACGTATACAAAAATATAAGTAATGAAAAAATATATATTTTAAAAATAAATTGTACATGCTCCTTTGAATCTTTTATTTTTTGTCCTCTGTTTTAAATGTTTCTAAACTTGATTCTACTAAGGATTTCTCTTTAACAGTTCAAATACTTCCTTTAAGCAATTGTAAACTAGCAAACAAATTTTAGAAAATAGGGCAAAGAAATCATTCATATTCTTACTATCTATTTTTTAACATTCCAAGTCTTTTTTGTTTGCAGACACATTTTTCCATATTTGTGTTCAGTATGTTTATACTTTTCATCTAATATGTTATATGCATTTTTTAATGTTTTTTATGTATCTTCAAAACTATATTTTTAAGTACGTGAATGAGTGGACTCTTCTTATTTTTCATCTGTTCTCAGATAATTTACTTGCCTTTATCTACTTGTTAACTTAACTTTCTTTTTGATAATAAAATATTTTAAACATACAAAAAATTATAAAGAATGGTATAGGAAATTTCCACGTACACAGCACCTGGATTTACATGTTATAATGTTATTTCTAGCAACAATCTCTATAAATATAGATTATGTAGCATCAGAATGGAAGTCTGGACTCCCAGGAGTGACTCAGCTGCAGAAACTGTCTTGTTCAATTTAACCAGCTCCGTTTTCCCACACAGGTTCTATGATGGTCAGCAGCCTATGTTGGCGATCACCGATCCAGACATGATCAAAGCAGTCCTGGTGAAAGAATGTTATACTGTCTTCACAAATCGGCGGGTAGGCATCTATTCTTTTACAAATTAAATAGATATTTATTTGTTATTTTTAATATTGAAATAATAATAGATTAAAAGGAAGTTACCCAAAACAATTCAGGAATATCCCCCTTTCATTCTGTTTTCTCCAATAGTAATATCTTATATAACTATAGTACAATATCTAAGCAAGAAATTGACATTGGTACTGTATCTACAGAGGTTATTCAGATTTCATAATTTAAAAAATATTTTTATTGATTTTTTAAGAGAGAGAGAAACATCATGAGAGAAACATTGATCGGCTGCCTCCTGCAGCCTACCCCACCCCCACCCCCCTCCGGGGATCGAGCCCCCCAACCCTGGTATGTGCTCTGACCAGAATTGAACCAGGACTTCTCAGTCCATGAGACGATACTCCACTGAACCATACCAGCCAGGCAGATTTCATAATTTTTATGTGTACTCATTTGATGTGTGTTTCTTATAAAAATTTATCATTTTGTTACCACCAAAACGAAGACACAGAACTGTCTCATTACCATAAGGCTCCCTCTTACTATACTTTTATAGTCACAGTGTGTAGGTTGTCTTTTATCAGAGTCTTTAGCAGAGCAAATATATTTTTAATATTGATGAAGCTAATTTATCAATTTTTGTATAGGTTGTCCCTTTGGTGCCAATTCTGAAAACTCTTCACTTAGCCCTAGGTATAAAAAATTTTCCCTTATTTTTCTACACATTATATATTTTTATGTTTTACATTTAAGCCCATGATTCATTTTGTGTTAATATTTGTATAAGGTGGGAAGTGTAGGTCAAGGTTCTTTTTCTCCCCTCTCTGAATGTCTGATTGCTGCAGTACCATTTGTGAAGAGGCTATCCTTCCTCCTTTGTCAAAAATAGTTGGGCCTATTTGTGTGGATCTGTTTTTCATTCTCTGTTTTGTTCATTGATTTATATATCTATTCTCCATCAGTATCACACAGTCTTGATGACTATAGCTATATTGTAAGTCTTAGCATGTAGAATGATTCCTCCCACTTTTTTTCAGAATTGTTTTAGCTATTGTATGTCGTTTGCCTGTTCATATGAGTTTAGAATAAACTTATCTATATTTACAAATAAATTCCTAGAATTTTGATAAGAATTTAAGTTAATGTTATAATTAATTTGGAGAAAGTCTATATTGTTACTAGGTTAAGTCTTTCAATCCATGAACACAATATGTCTCTCCATTTATTTAGTTTTTCTTTAAGTCCTTTCACCAATATTTCACAGTTCTCAGCATGGAAATCCTATACATGTTTTGATAAATTTTCACCTAAAATATTTCATTTTCTTTGGAGTGATTGTAAATGGTATTGTGTTTTCAAATATTTATAGTTATTTTATAAAAATATAGTTGATTTTTATGTTGATCTTGTATTCTACAACCTGCTGAGCTCATTTATTAAATCTAGAGATTTTCTTTTTATATTCCTTGAGATTTTCTGCATTGACAATTGTCACCTAAAAATAGAGACACTTCTATTTTTATTTTCTTTCCAGTATGTATGCCTTTTATTTCTTCTTTTGTTTTTTTTTTTTGTCTTCTTTCTAGCTAGGTCTTCCAGTATGATGTTATATAAGAGTGGTGTGCCCTAGTTGGTTTTGCTCAGTGGTTAGAGCGTCGGCCCATGTACCAAAGAGTAGCGGGTTCAATTCTGGTCAAGGGCACGTACCTCAGTTGTGATTCAGTCCCCAGCCCTGGTCGGGGTTGTGTGGGAGGCAACCAATGTGTCTCTCTCACGCTGATGTTTCTCTCCCTCCCTCCCATTCTATCTGAAGATAAATGGAAAAATATCTTCGGGTGAGAATTTAAAAAAAGAGAGAGAGAGTTGTGAGTAGAGATTTTTACCTTGTTCCTGAGTTTAGGAGGAAGCATTCAGTTTTCACCATTTAAAATTTTTTATATTTATTTTGGAAAAATAAAATGTATGTATTTCAGTGTGTAATGTGACATTTTAATATATACATGCATTGTAAAATGATTCCTATAAGGGAATTGAAATACATTCATCACCTCTCATAGTTACTTTTTCTTGGTGTGCAGTAAGAACACTTAAGATCTACTCACACTGTCTTAGCAAACTTTAAGTACACAATACAGTATTATTAACTGCAATACAGTCACCATGCTGTACATTACATCTTCAGAACTTATACATCTTATAACTAAAAGTTTGTAACCTTTGATTATTATCTTCCTTTCCTCCTTCCCAGGCTCTGATAACTAATATTCTATTCTGTGTTACTCTGAGTTTATTTTATTTTATTTTATTTTTAGATTTCACATATAAGTGAGATCATATGATATTTGTTTTTCTGTGTCTGACTTAATTCACTTAGCATGTTGTCCTCCAAATTTATGCATGTTGTCACAAATGGCAGGATTTCCTCCTTTTGAAAGGCTGAATAAAATTCCATTATATATATATATATATATATATATATATATATATATATATATTACATTTTCTTTATCCAGTCATCTGCCCAGTTACACAGAAAGCAATTATTGCTAGATAAGGATTTAATATTGCCATTTTGTTAATCCAGGTATGTCACAGGTCCTTTGTTCCTTCTTCCTCTCCTCTTCCACTTTTGGGGGTGGGGGGAAGATTTGATGATTTTCTGTAGTAGTGTGCTTTGATTCCTTTCTTTCTCTTTTCTATATCTACCATAAGTTTTTGTTTTGTAGTTACCATGAGGCTTAAATGAAATGTTGTCTAGATATAACCATCTATTTTAAGATGATAACTTAACTTTGCTCATATTTAAAATTAAGTACTTTTTCTGTCCCCGTTTTATGTTTTTGATGCTATTATTTGCATATTCTTATATTGTTGATCCATTAACAAGTTAGCTATAGTTATTTTTTTATTTTTTAACTTTTATTTATTTTTATTAATTAATTTACTTTTGTTACAGATAGTTCTCCTTTTTCCCACACTGATTCCCCTTTTCTTCTCCCTCCCCACCCTGTCCCCAGCTTTGCTGCCCATGTCCATTGTTCATGCATATATGCTTGTAAGTTCTGAGGTTTATCTCTCCCCCCCACCCCCTCTTCTGCAGATGATCAGTCTGTACCCCACTTCCACGTGTCTGGGACTACCCCATTCCTCAGACTGTTATGTTCATTATATTCCACAAAAAAGTGAGATCATATAATACTTGTCTTTCTCTCTTTGGCTTGTTTTGCTTAAGATAATACTTTCCAGGTCCCTCCATGTCATCTCAAAGAATAAGAGATCTTTCTTTGTTATAGCTGCGTAGTACTCCATTGTGTATATGTACCACAGATTTTATATCCATTCGTCTACTGATGGACATTTGGGCTTTTCCAGATCTTAGCTATTGTAAATAGTGCTACTACAAACATGGGGGTACATTTATTCTTTCTGATTGGTGTATCAGGCTTCTTAGGGTATATTCCTAAAATAAAAGATAAAAATCATATGATCATGTCAACAGATGCTGAAAAAGTATTCGACAAAATCCAGCACCCATTTCTGATAAAAATGCTCAGCAATATGGGAATAAAGGGATTATATCTTGACATAATAAAGGCCATATATGAAAGACCTATAGCCAACATCATACCCAATGGGCAAAAATTAAAAGCATTTCCCTTATGAACAGGAACAAGACAAGGATGCCCACTATTACCACTCTTATTTAACATAGTACTGGAAGTCTTAGCCACAGCAATCAGACAGGAAGAAAAAATAAAAGTGATCCAAATGGGAAAGGAGGAAGTGAAACTGTCATTATTCGCAGATGACATGATACTATACGTAGAAAACCCCAAAGACTCCATCAAAAATCTACTAGAGTTAATAAATGAATTTGGCAAAGTAGCAGGATACAAAATTAACGTCAAGAAATCAACGGCATACTTATTATACACCAATTATGAACTCACAGAGAAACTAAAAAAAAATTCCATTTACCATTTCAGCAAAAAAATTAAGATACCTAGGAATAAACTTAACCAAAAAAATAAAGTACCTATTCACAGAAAACTACAGGACATTGAAAAAAGAAATAGAGGAAAATATAAAAAAAAGTGGAAGCACATACGTTGTTCATGGATTGGAAGAATTAACATCATTAAAATGTCCATATTACCCAAATAATCTATAGATTCAATGCAATCCCCATCAAAATACCAATGACATACTTCACAGAACTTCAACAAATACTTCAAAATATCATCTGTTGTAAAAAAAAAAAAAGTTCATATGGAACCAAAAAAGACCTCAAATAGCCACAGCAATCTTGAAAAAGAAGAACAAAGTAGGAGAGATCACATTACCAGATTTCAGGTTATACTACAAAGCCACCATAATCAAAACAGCCTGGTACTGGCACAAGAACAGGTAGGTAGACCAGTGGAACAGAACAGAGAACCCAGAAATGGACCCTAGGCAATATGCTCAATTAATATTTGACAAAGGAGGCAAGAGCATACAGTGGAGTAAAAACTTTTATTTTTTAAATAAGTTTTTTTTTTAATTTTTCAATTACTTTTGACATATATTATATTAGTTTCAGGTGTACAACACTGATTAGACTATCAAAGTGATCACCTGATAAATCTAGTACCCATCTGACACCATACATAGTTATTACAATATTGTTTACTGTATTCCCTATGTTATACTTTACATACCCAAGACTTTTGTGTAACTACCAATTTGCATTTTTTAATCCTTTTACTTTTTCACCCATCCCTTTTCACCCATCCCTCTAACCCTACTCCCATCTGGAAACTGTCAAAATGTTTTCATATCACTTTGGCCAATTTGGCTCAGCAGTTAGAGCATCAGCCTGTGGTCCAGAGAGACCCGGATTCAGTTCCTGCTGAGGGTGCGTGCCTTAGATGCAGTTTGTCCTTGGCCCTGGTTTGGTCGTGCGGGAGGTGGTCACTCAATGCATCCCTTTCACATCAATGTTTCTGTCTCTCTCTCTCCCTCCCACTCTATCTGAACAAAAAAAATGGAAAAATGTCCTCGAGTAAGGATAAAAAGATAAATGTTTTCATATTTATGAGTTTGTTTATATTTTATTTTGCATTTTCAGATTCCACATGTAAGTGAAATCACATGGCATTTTTCTTTTTCTGTATGAGCTATTTTACTAAGCACAACACTCTCTAGGTCCATTCATGTTGTTGCAGATAGCAATATTTCATTTTTTTATATATATAGCTGAATCACATTCCATTTTATATATGCACCTCTTCTTCTTTATTCATTCATCTACTGATAGACACTTAGGTTGCTTTTATATCTTGGCCATTGTAAATAATGCTGCAATGAACTTATGGATACAGATGCCTTTTCAAATTTGTTTTGAGTTTCTTTGGATAAATACCCAGAAGTGAAACTACTGGGTCCTTCTTTGTCTTTTGTTATAGCCTTTTTTTTTAAATCTAGTTTGTTTAGTATAAGTATTGCTAACCCAGCAATATTTTTTGTTCCCATTTTTATAAACTATCTTTTCCATTTCCATTGTGTGTCTTTCAATCAGATATGTATCTCTTGTAGACAACATATGTAAGGGTCTTGTTTTGTTATCCATTCAGCCACCGTATGTCTTTGATTAGAGCATTTAATCCATTTACATTTAAAGTAATTGTTGATAGATATGTAGTTATTGCCATTTTATTATTCATATTTTGGTTCTGTTTTTTCTTCCCCCTTTTCTTTATCCTTCCCTCCTCCCCCCAACCCTTCCTCTTCCTTTCCTTATCCTCGTCCTCCTCCTCCTTCTTCTTCATTATTGCCATCCCTTTAACATTTCTTGTAATACTGATTGGTGGTGATGAACTCCTTTAGCTTTTTCTTATCTGGGAAACTCTTTATCTGTCCTTTGATTCTAAATGATAGCTTTATTGGGTAATCTTGGTTGTATGTCCCTGCTTTTCATCACTTTGAATATTTATTGCTCTTCCTTCTGGCCTACAAAGTTTCTATTGAGAAATCAGCTGACAGTCTTATGTGATCTCCCTTGCAGGTAACTAACTGATTTTCTCTTGCTGCTTTTAATATTCTTTCTTTGTCTTTAAGCTTTAGCATTCGAATATGATGTGTCTTGGTGAGGGCTTCTTTGGGTTCATCTTGTCTGGGACTCTCTGTGCTTCCTGGACTTGTTTGTCTATTTCCTTCACCAAGCTAGGAAAGTTTTCTACCATTTTGTCAAATAGGTTTTCAATTTCTTGCTCTCTCTCTTCTCCTTCTGGCACCCTTATGATACAAATGTGGGTATGTTTGAAGTTGTCCCAGAGGCTCTTCACAGTATCCTAATTTTTTTGGATTCTTTTTTCTTTTTGCTGTTCTGATTGGTGTTTTTTGCTTCCTTATATTCCAAATCAGTGATTTGATTCTCGGCTTCATCTACTCTATTGTTCATTTCCTGTAAATTATTCTTCATTTCAGTTAGTGTATCCTTCATTTCTGAGTATTCCTTTTTTATGCTGTTGAGATTCTCATTAAGTTCATTGAGCATCCTTATAACCAGTGTTTTGAACTCTGCATCTAGTAGATTGTTTGTCTCCATTTTGTTTAGTTATTTTTCTGGATTTTTATTCTGTTCTTTTATTTGGGACATGTTTCTTTGTCTCCTCATTTTAGCAGTCTCCCTATGTTTGTTTCTATGTATTAGGTAGAGTGGCTATGTCTCCTGGGTTTGGTAGAGTGGCCTAATGTAGTAGGTGTTCGATAAGGTCCATTGGCACAGCCTCCCTGGTCACCCAATCTAGGCACCAGGTGCACACTCCCCATGTGGCTGTGTACATCCTCCTCTTGTAGTTGAGCATTGATTGCTCTTGGCATATCAATAAGAAGCATTTACCTCCAGGCTGATCAACTGCAAATATTGGCTGCAACCACTTGACCACTGACCTCCAATCACCATGGAGGATCAGCTGGGCTCTGGTGCTTGCTGAGGCCACCCCTTGAGTGCGTTGCTTGTGGAGGTGGTTGGGTGGTGGTGCTTCAATGTGGTCTTAAGCTGTCCATTATGTGCACTGGCTCTGGGACCTACTGGGTGGTCTACCCAAGGTCAGCCATCATCTGTGCATGCCCGCCTCCCCACCCCCACCTCCTGGCATGAGCTACAAAGTGATTTGCAGATGGCTGATACTTATGCTGGGCTTAGAGGTGCCCAGGTGAGGCCAAGATATGAACCAAGGATGGCTGTTGCTAGTGCCAGGCCTGCTGGAGCTACTTAGTGAGAGATACACAGCTCACTGAGGCCAGATGCTACTTTTTTGAGGACTTTGGGAAAATCTGAAGCGTGAGCCAAGACAGACCATTCATATGGAAAAGCCACTGGAAGCAGTTTGGCTATTCCCAAAAGTTGGGTGGGGTAGGGTTTTAGAGAATCACCAGGGTGGAGCAAATAGTGTAAGCCAGGTTGATTAAGTCTCAGATATGGTGCCCACATTTCAGCTCTGTAGGGGAGGGCTCATCAAAGGAACAATGGCCTCTGCTAGCACTTCTGTCTGGGAGAAAGCTCCCCCCCACCACCACCCAGCTCTTGCTCTGATGCTGGACAATTCAGTTCCTCCCCATATGTCTCTGGTGCCTTTTAAGCTGCTGCCACTATACTGGAGCTCAGATGGAGTGAGTCTGAGTAAGTCTGTGTGCAGACCCTTTAAAAGGCACTACCTGGGATTCCAGAAGCCTCCATCTCTCTCAGCCTCAATCCCCATTAGTATTACAGCCAGAAGTTATAAGGAATTCTCTTCCTGACACTGGAACCCTGGGCTGGGGGGCCTGGTGGGGGTTTGGGATCTCCCCCTCCTCTTCAGGGGGACCTCCACAACCAAGATATCCCTCCTGATTTTTTTTTAATCCTCACCTGAGGATATTTTTCCATTTATGTTCAGATAGAGTGGGAAGGGGGAAGGGAGGAAAAGGAAAGAGGAGAGAGAGAGAGAGAGAGAGAGAGAGAGAGAGAGAGAGAAACATCAATGTGAGAGAGACACATCAATTGGCTGTTTCTTGCATGACGCTGACTGACCAGGGCCACAAACTGCAACTGAGGTTCCTTGACCAGAACCGAACTCGTGACTCTTTGGTCCATGGGGCCAACGCTCCAACCACTGAGCCAAACTGTCCAGGGTGTCCCACCTGATTTTTATCCACCACATGTGGGTGTGGGATATGACTAGATAATTTAAATGATCTGATGATGAGTTCACTTACTTTTCTTCCATTTGATTGCTTCTAATCCTGTAGTTCTCTGTTGCATTTTTTTAGTTCAGTCATTATACTCTTCAGCCTCAAACTTTAATTTTTCTTTTATGCTTTATATCTTTTTGTTCAATTTCTCTTCTTTTTTTTTGTAATTTTTTTATTTTGTTAAATTATACATAAATTAAATTTATTGAGGTAAAATTAGTTAATGACAATGTACAGACACCACTGCAAGACTATAAGGATCATGAAGAATCAGCAAATATGATACCAGATGATCTTGTTAATTTTTGTATGTGTGTCTTTCTTCAGCTCTCTGAACTTGGTAAGACACTTATTCTGAATACCTTGTCAGGGCAATTTGTAATCTCCATTTCTTTGGGGTCTATTACTAGAAGTTTATTGTGTTCCTTTTGTGGAATCATGTTTTCCTGATATATATTTTTTCTTTTTGTTAGTCTTCACCTGAGGGTATTTTTCAATTGATTTTTAGATGGGGTGGAAGGGCAGGAGGGGGAGAGAGAGGGGTGGAGGGGGAGGAGAGAGAGAGAGAGAGAGAGAGAGAGAGAAAGAGAGACATTGATGTGAGAGAGACACATCGGTTGGTTGCCTCCCACAGGATCCTGACCAAGGTTCAAACCTGCAATCCACATATGTGCCCTTGATCAGGAATCGAACCTGTGACCCTTCAGTCTGTGGGTCAGTGCTCTAACCACTGGCCAGGGCTCCCTGATTCTTTTGATTACTGTAGTTTTGCAGTGGTGTCTATGCATTCACCTCTTGTAGACTTTAGTAAGGGAAGACCTTTACTTGTGGGTTGGGGCACACTGGAGTGTGCTGTGACTCTCGGTCTAGTGGTGTGGGGGTGTGTAGTGGCTCCAGGTCTGGTGGCAATGTTGGCCAGGTAGCAGGGGTTCACAACATAACCAACTATATGATCCTTGACAGCAAGAGCTGTGTTTGTTCCATGGTGGCTGCAAGGGCTATTGGGATCTTCAACAGCATCAAGAGGTCCAGTGGTGCCAGGCCAGTGTGGCTCAGTGGTTGAGCATCGATCCATGTACCAAGAGACCTCTGGTTCGATTCCCAGTCATGGCACATGCCCAGGTTGTGGGCCAGATCCCCAGTAGAGGGCATGCAGGAGGCTGCCAATAGATGTTCTCTCTCATCGATGTTTCTCTCTCTCTCTAAAATCAATAAAAAAAATTTTTTTTTTAAGATGTCTAGTGATGCGGGACTAGGGCAGGCACAGTGGTGGCCAAATTTGGTGGTATGCAAATTTTGGGGGCTAACTTCAGGCACACATGTCCAGTGGTGAGATCCAATTCCAGTGGCAGGGGTTTGGGCCAACTGTGGGCACACAAGTAGCTTAGCATGCCTGGCCTGTCAGTATATACTCATGTATTTATAGCAGCTACCTACCAGTACATGCATGGCAGTGGGGGCTGGTGAATGGAGTTCAGGCTAAAAGTGTGCAGATGTACGTCTATAGGGCTTAGCTATGGGCCTAGTGGCAGTATAGTCCACTATCAGGAGTCAAAGCTGGCTCTAGGCATCTGAGAATCTGCAGAAGACTGAGCTGGTGTTACATGCATGCCCAGCCACAGAGGCCAGGACTGGCTGCTGGTACAGATCCTGAGGCTAAGGGCGTTGATAGTGGTATAAGTTGGGGCAGCTGTTGTGGGGGTGGAGTGTGGTTGGGCAGGACTCAAGCTCCTGGAATTTGTGAATATGAAAACTAGTGGGGCTGTTAGCAGTACAATGGGCAGAGGGTTCACAGCCTCTGTGCCCTGTTGGTTTCCTCAGCCTCAAAAGCTGCTGGGGTCTTCAGCAGAGCCACTCATGCTACATGGCCAATACTGGTAGTTCCTGCTCTTCTTTGTTCTTAACTATCTCTAGACTTCTCATCTACGCCAGTATAGTGGGTGTAGTGAAACCAAAGCAGGTAATTTGTGCAATGTCCTGAAAGGCTGTGGGAAATTGTCACTCACTCTGTTGTTCTTTTCTCAGCAAGTCTTCCAGGTTGTGGAATTTCTTCTTGGCAATGAGCAGTGCCAACCTGGAGGATGAGATGATGCAGACAAAATGAAACTATTATTCCTATCCACTCTGTACAGTTATTCTCAGGTTTTTTTGCTCCACTCTTTTACTGATTTTCTTGAGTGAACTCCTTAGCTCTCCTAAACCTATTTTTGTGTGTTGATAGCTGGGTAATTGTTGAGGATTTTTTTGGCGAGGGGCAATGGAGACAGGAGTCTCCTACTCCACTAGGTGATATTACTCCAGGTTTATCTCACTAAATGTGATGTTACCTGTAGGTAGGTGTTACCTGTAGGTAGATAGGGGAGTTTTTTGTTGTTGTTGTTTTTTATCATGAATGTGTATTGGAGATGTCCATCTTAAAACAAAATATAGTGTTGGAAAATGGGAGAAAAGTCTCAAGTAGGTTGGCTTGGTAGGTCAGTCCCAACCTGAGAAATAGAATTAACCTCTTTCTTTTATCTTCTATTTCTGGTGAAAAATGTAAGTGAAAGGGATTTCCATGTAATTGTATCATTGTTTCAGAATAGCAAATTGATTCTTATCTTTTAAGTATTAACCACTATTTTATTTTATTAAAAAACCACATGCCCTTTTCAAGTTGCTTATGCTGTAGATGTAAGTAAAGATAGAACTGGTCAGAGGCAGCATACAGTTCACCAGAGCTATCTGGCTATCTGTCAAGAATCCCTTTCTATCCTGCACAGCCTGGGAGGGTGTCCTAGGTCTTATTCCTATCTATTCTCCTGGAAGACCAGTTTCCCTGACACATGTTCATTTGCCTTGATAAAGAGATTGGAATATAAAGGCTAGAAACCACATCAGGTGGCTGGATGTTTCCTGCACCTTCATGAGATGCTAGATATTTGGGATAAGTATTTAGTCAGTATCTAGCATAAGGTCTGCTACTAACTAGACAGTCACTAAATATTTGTTGAATAATTGATGCCCAATTAACAATTTGTGAGACCTCCAAAACTTATGTAGAGCAAAATGTCTTTTGCTTTCACCTCTAGATGCTTAATGCAGCGGGATTTATGAAAAATGCCATATCTCTGGCTGAGGATGACACTTGGAAGAGAATACGAACATTGCTATCTCCAACCTTCACCAGTGGAAAGCTGAAGGAGGTAAGAATGTAAGAGGATATTTAACTTCAAACTTCAAGAATGCATCTGGGGACAAGTGGGAAATAAGATAATTTCTTTTCAAGGGTGGCCTGCTGAATTTGAGCTTCCTCTTTTCTATCTTTGTGTCCTAGAAGTAACATTATAAGATTCATTATAAATATCACTTACTGCTCCATGATTGAGAAAGCTAGGCCTTCTAGGACATGAGTCTTCACATTTAATGTCAGGAGGTGTTGTCTTTTGTGTCTAGATGTTCCCCATCATTGGCCAGTATGGAGATGTGCTGGTGAGGAACCTGAGAAAGGAAGCAGAGAGAGGCAAACCCATCAACTTGAAAGAGTAAGTAAGAGTCCAGCTTCTGGGATTCTGAGCTCTGACCCAAGACCCTCCTGTTGCCTGCCAGAGCTGAAATTCCCACTGTTTAGATACTCTAGTGACCAAACAGATGTAGGTGTGTGGTGTTAGAACTCCAATGAGCTACCCAAGAAGATGTGTCTCACCCAAAAAGGCAGGGCAGCCAGAAGAGCAAGATCTTCTATGTACATGAACCAGGATTAATTTGTCTGCTTAATTGTCACCTAGGATATTCTGGAAGACAAAAATATATAGTTTAGAAATAAGAAACATGATTTACCAATGTTTTCATTGTAAAGAGTGTGAAATGGTGGCAGGGAAGGCACAGGTACACACTGGTGGGCAGTGGGTGGGACAGAGAAGTTTCAGTGTGGAACTTGGAACAACTTAAACCCCTTCATGATTTTGGTGAGGATACCAGCAAAATACTAAATATTAAATCTTACCACCACTTCTCCTTTCTTTAGTCTCAAATAAAGAAGGTCCTGTACAGACAATGGGTAGAGTGAGCATACCATTTACTGTCTAAAGTAAGATTTTTTTTAATTATGCAGGAACATTAGTAAAGTGGTACTGATCTGGAAAAACAGGAGACATATGATCACGTATCTATGGAATTCCCCTAAATCGATTTTGGAGTGATTTATTATTATTACTTTTTAAACCAGGAATGTTCTTAGTTCTTACATTTTACAGAAATGAGTCTGCCCTTGAGGCAACTTTAGATCACTGGAGTTGAGGAGAGTGGGTCTTTCAGGAGCTTTAGCAGGAGTGCAGAGAAGGAGGGATGGCATTCCTGGCAACTCACACCAGGGTGCTGCTGTTCTGTAATGTGCTGAAACAGAATCAGCTCTGAGTATAGATACTGTGGGAGGCAAGACCCAGTCAATGTCACCGTTCTTGATTCCACTAGGAAGAGTTCAGTATCTACCCTTTGTCCTGCTTGAGTACAGTGCAGCCACTACTGTCCAGACTCAAAACACTACTGTAATTTTCTGATTATGGGTCTCTATCCCTCTGACTGCTCTCCCTGTGCTCACAGGTGGGTCTAACTTGCCTTAGTGTCCCCATAACCAGGCACAGGGCCAGCTGCATCACTGGCACCTAATAAACACCTCATGATTGAGTGTGACAGGAACAAGATTCTTTAGATGCTTCAGCAGATGGTTTTGACAGTTGTGTGGCTCTTTTCCTGATATTTGAATTTACATGCCCTTCTTGTTGTATGTGTTTGATGAGGATAGTAAAGAGGTGATGATTTTAATGTCCTATGTCTTTCTCTACTCAGCATCTTTGGGGCCTACAGCATGGATGTGATTACTAGTACATCATTTGGAGTGAACATCGATTCCCTCAACAACCCACAAGATCCCTTTGTGGAAAATATCAAGAAGCTCACAGAATTTAATTTCTTGGCGCCATTCACTCTCTGCATAAGTATGTGAACTAAAAAATATTTCTTTTTTTTTTTCTTCCTCCTTTCCTCACGTCTTCTCTCTCTCTCTCTCTCTTGCCCCTCTCATTCTAGAAAAGCTCATTTGAGATATAATCCAATTACTATATGCTTTATTTATTTAAAATGTACAACTCTATCATTTTTACAAGCTAGTGTCTGTCAACCACTAAATGGATAAACAATGTGGCATAGCTCAATAGACAGAATGGGTACTATTCAGCTAAAAAGGAAAGAAATCCTGGTATTTGTAACACATGGATGGACCTAAGGGCATTATTCTAAGTGAAATAAGTCAGACAGAGAAAGACAAATACTGTTTGATTTCACTTATATATGAAATCTGAAAAAATACCCAAACTCATAGGAAAACAAGAAGTGATTTGTGGTTATCAGAGGCAGGGTTTGAGGGTGGGAGAATTAATGAAGGTGCTCAAAAGGTACAAATGTTCAGTTACAAGATAACCAAGTGTAGATTTTTAAAGTTCTCAGTACATGGAAAAAACTTTAATGATGTGAGGTGATTTATGTTAACTAAACTTATTACGGAATTATTTTGCGATATATGTATGTAATTCAGAGATGTGTGCAGCTATCATTATATTAATTATTAGGACATTTTTGTTAACTTAAATATATGGTACTTTTTAAAATCCACACCCAAGGACAGGCTTAGAGACAGAGAGAAACATTGGTGTGAGAGAAACATCCATCAGTTGCCTTCTGTAAGTGCTCTGATGGGGGATCAAACTTACAACTGAGCCATGTGCCCTGACAGGGAATCAAATGGCAATAATTCAGTGCACAGGACGCTATGCAACCAACTGAGCCTCTTTAGCCAGGCTATAGTACTTTTATTTAATTATTATTATTATTATTATTATTTTATCCTCACCCGAGGATATTTTTCCATTTTTTGTACAGATAGAGTGGGAGGGAGAGAGAGGAAGGGAGAGACAGACAGAAACATCGACGTGAAGGGACACATCAAGTGGCTGCCACCCGCACGACCAACCAGGGCCGGGGACAAACTGCAACCGAAGTACGTGCCCTTAGCGGGAACCGAACCCGGGTCTCTCCAGACCGCAGGCTGACGCTCTAACCGCTGGGCCAAACTGGCCAGGGCTAATTATTTTTAAAAATATGTTTTTATTGATTTTTTAGAGAGAGAGGAAGGGAAAGAGAAATAGAAACATTGACGTGAGAGAGAAGCAGTGATCTGCTGCCTCCTGCACACCCCCTACTGGGATTGAGTCCTGACCAAGAATTGAACCAAGACCTCTCAGTCCATGGGACAATGCTCAATCCACTGAGCCACACCAGCCTTGGCAACCCCAACCAGGGCCGGGGACGAACTGCAACCAAGGTATGTGCCCTTGGCTGGAATTGAACCTGAGACTCATTGGTCCACAGGCTGATGCTCTAACTGCTGAGGCAAATTGGCCAGGGCAAGGCTACAGTACTTTTGTGTGTATGTGTGTTTTCACTTCTAGAATGCTTTTTTATTAGGAACTACTCAAGAAAAATAACCCTGAATAATAAATATTGTCAAAGTATCATATTACATATTACATTCTCCTTAAGTTTATGGTTCTTTTTTTTTAACTTATCTTTATTGTTGAATGTATTACAGATGTTCCTCCTTTTCCCCCCTTGACCTCCTCCTCCCCAATTCTGTCCCCCTCCTGCTTTCTCCACACTATTGTCTGTGTCTATTCATTATGCATTTATGCATATAAGTTTTTGGTTTCTCTCTTCCTGCCCAACCTTCCCCCTTCCTTTTGAGGTTCATCAGTCTAGCAACCAATTTGTACTTCCTAATCCCTTCATCTTTTTTCTCCTAACTCCCCTCCCATTTGGCAAGCAACAAAAAGTTCTCTGTATCTATGAGTCTGTTTCTGTTCTGCTTGCTCATTTTGTTTGTAGATTCAATTGTTGATAGATATATATTTATTGCCATTTTATTGTTTATATCTTTTTATCTTCTTCAAGAAGATCCATCAACATTTCATATAATACTGGTTTGGTGCTGATGAACTCCTTTAGCTTTTTCTTGTCTGGGAAACTCTTGATATGTCCATCAATTCTAAATGATAGCTTTGCAGGATAGAGTAATCTTGATTTTAGGTCCTTGCTTTTCATCACTTTAAATATTTTTTGCCACTGCCTTCTGGCCTGCAATGTTTCTTTTGAGAAATTGGCTGACCGTCTTATGGGAGCTCCACTGTAGCTCTTTTCTCTTGCTGCTTTTAAGATTCTCTCTTTGTCCTTAACTTTTTGCATTTTGATGATGATGTGTCTTGATGTGTCCCTCTTTGGATTAATCTTGTTTGGGACTCTCTGTGCTATCTGGACTTGTATGTCTGTTTCTGTCACCAAGTTAGGGAAGTTTTCTGTCATTATTGTTTCAAATAGGTTTTCAATTTCTTGTTCTCTCTCTTCTTCTGGTACTCCCATGATGTGACTGTTGGTATGCTTGAAGTTGGCCCACAGTCTCCTTATATTATAATCATTATATTATAATCATTATAATGTTGTTTTGGATTCTTTTTTCTTTTTGCTGTTCTGATTGGGTGTTTTTTGCTTCTTGGTTTTACCTACTCTACTATTGATTCCCTAAAAATTATTCTTTATTTCAGTTAGTGCACCCTTCATTTATGACTGGTCTTTTGTTATGCTCTTGAGGTCCTCACAAAGTTCCCTGAAATTCTCACTAAGTTCATTGAGCATTCTTATAAGCAGTGTTTAAAACTCTGCATCTGTTAGACTGCTTATCCCCATTTTGTTTAGTTCTTTTCCTGAAGTCTGTTCTGTTCTTTCATTTGGGACATGTTTCTTTGTCTCCTTATTTTGGCTGCATCCCTGTGTTTGTTTCTATGTGTTAGGCAGAGTTGCTATATCTCCTAGGTTTCCTAGGGTGGCCTGTGGTAGTAGGTATCATGTAGCGTCCAGTGGCACACCCTCCCTGATAACACAGCTGGGCCCTCGAGGTGTACCCCTAGTGTGGACTTTATATCCTTCTGTTCAGAGTCTTTTTTTTTTTTAATTTTATATTAATTTGCTTTGTTAAAGATTTTTCTCCATTTTTTTCCCCATTGACACCCTCCTTCCCATCCACCCTCCCATCCCCAGCTTTCTTGTCCATGTCCACTGGTTATGCATACATGCATATAAGTTCTGTGGTTTATCTCCTTCCTCCCCCCACCCCAACCCCTCTTCTGAGGGTTGTCAATCTGTACTCTATCTCCACATCTCGAGGTCTACCCTGTTCCTCAGACTGTTATGTTCATTATATTCCACAAATAAGTGAGATCATGTGATATTTGTCTTTCTCTGCTTGGCTTATTTCACTTAAGATAATACTTTCCAGGTCCCTCCATGTCATCTCAAAGGATAAGAGATCTTCTTTCTTACAGCTGCATAGTACTCCATTGTGTATATGTACCACTGCTTTTTTATCCATTCATCTACTGATGGACACTTGGGCTGTTTCCAGATCTTAGCTATTGTAAATAGTGCTGCTATGAACATGGGGGTATATGTATTCTTTCTGATTGGTGTTTCAGGCTTCTTAGGGTATATTCCTAGAAGTGGGATCACTGGGTCAAATGGCAGTTCAATTTTTAACTTTTTAAGGTACCATCATAGTGTTTTCCATTGTGGCTGCACCAGTCTGCATTCCCACCAGCAATGTACTAGAGTCCCCTTTTCTCCACATCCTCGCCAACACTTGTTGTTTGATGATTTGTTGATGGCAGCCATTCTGACACATGGGAGGTGATACCTCATTGTTGTTTTACTTTGCATCTCTCTGATTAGTGATGTTGAGCATTTCTTCATATGTCTCTTGGCCATTTGTATGTCCTGTTTGAAAAGGCGTCTATTTAGTTCCTCTGCCCATTTTGTAACTGGGACCTTTGTCTTCCTTATGTTGAGTTCTATGAGTACTCTGTATATTTTGGAAATTAACCCCTTATCTCATGTATTATTGGCAGTTATGCTCTCCCATACAGTGGGTTCCCTTTCCATTTTGATGGTTGTTATTTTGTGTTGTTTTTTGTTGTTGTTGTTGTTGTTTGTTTGTTTGTCTGTGCAGAAGCTTTTTAGTTTGATGTAGTCCCATGTGTTCATTTTCTTCTTTGTTTCTGATGCCTTAGGTGATGTATGCGTGAAAATTCTACTGCGTACAATGTCTGAAATTTTGTTGCCTAAAATTTCTTGTAGGATTTTTATGGATTCATGAGTCACATTTAACTCTTTTATCCATTTTGAGTTTATTCTTGTGTATGGTGTAAGTTGGTGGTCTACTTTCATTTTATCGCATGTGCCTGTCCAATTTTCCCAACACCATTTATTAAAGAGGCTGTCTTTACTCCACTGTATGCTCTTGCCTTCTTTGTCAAATATTAATTGAGTATCTTGTCTTGGGTCCAGTTCTAGATTC
The DNA here is from genome assembly GCF_014108415.1 of Molossus molossus. Classification (NCBI taxonomy): domain Eukaryota; kingdom Metazoa; phylum Chordata; class Mammalia; order Chiroptera; family Molossidae; genus Molossus; species Molossus molossus. The sequence continues at coordinate 95,554,844 of NW_023425366.1, read as the reverse complement.
TCTATTCTGTTCCATTGATCTATCTGCCTGTTTTTGTGCCAATACTGGGCTGATTTGATTACAGTGGCTTTGTAGTATAACCTGAAATCTAGTAATGTGATCCCTCCAACTTTGTCCTTCCTTTTCAAGATTGGAGTAACTATTCGGAGTCTTTTTTTTTCCATTTGAACTTTTGAAGTATTTGTTCTAGTTCTGTGAAGTATGTCGTTGGTATTTTGATGGGAATTGCATTGAATGTATAGATTGCTTTGGGTAGTATGGACATTTTAATGATGTTGATTCTTCCAATCCATGAACAAGGTATGTGCTTCCACTTTTTTATATCTTCCTCTATTTCTTTTTTCAATGACCTGTAGTTTTCTGCGAATAGGTCTTTTATTTCTTTGGTTAAGTTCATTCTTAGGTATCTTGATTTTTTTGCGTGATGATAAATGGGATTGTTTTTTCAGTTTCTCTTTCTATGACTTCATCATTGGTGTATAAGAATGCCATCAATTTCTTGATGTTAATTTTGTATCCTGCTGCTTTTCCAAATTTATTTATTAAATCTAGTTGGCTTTTTATGGAGTCGTTGGGGTTTTCTATGTGTAATATTATGTCATCTGTGAATAATGACAGTTTCACTTCTTCCTTTCTAATTTAGATCTCTTTTATTTTTTCTTCCTGTCTGATTGCTGTGGTGAAGACTTCCGGTACTATGCTAGATAAGAGTGGCAAAAGTGGGCATCCTTGTCTTGTTTCTGTTCTTAAGGGAAATGCGTTTAGTTTTTGCCCATTGAGTATGATGTTTGCTGTAGGTCTTTCATATATGGCCTTTATTATGTTGAGATATGATACCTCTATTCCCAGGTTGCTGAGCGTTTTTATCAGAAATGGGTGCTGGATTTTGTCAAATGCTCCTTCAGTGTCTACTGATATGAGGATATAGTTTTTATCTTTTATTTCATTTATGTGGTGTATCACATATACTAATTTGCAAATATTGTACCAGCCTTGCATCCCTGGAATGAAACCCACTTGGTCATGGTGAATAATATTTTTTATTTATTCCTGGTTTGATTTGCTAGTACTTTGTTCAGGATTTTCGCATCTATGTTCATCAGGGATATTGTTTTCTTTCCCTGATGGCATGTAGTTTTCTTTCTTTGTAGTGTCTTTTTCTGGTTTTTTAATTAGAATGATGCTGGTCTTATAAAACGAGTTTGAAAGTCTTCCTTCTTGAATTTTTTGAAATAGTTTGAGGAGAATGGGTGTTAGTTTTTTTTTTTGAATGTTCAGTAAAACTCCCTGGTGAAGCCATCTGGGCCTGGGCTTTTGTTTGCTGGGAGAGTCTTGATTACCTCTTCAATTTTCTTAGTTGTTATTGATCTGTTCAAGTTTTCTATCTCTTCCAGGTCCAGTTTTGAAAAACTGTGTCTTTCTAGAAATGTGTCCATTTTGCTTAAATTGTCGTATTTGTTGCCATATAATTGTTCATAGTAGCTGTTAACAATATTATGTATTGCTGTGCTGTCACTTGTTACTTCTCTTTCATTTCTGATTTTGTGCATTGGAGTTCTCTCTCTTTGTTTCTTGGTGAGTCTAGCTAAGGGACCATCAGTCTTGTTTATCTTTTTGAAAAACCAGATCTTTTTTTTTTTATTGATCCTTTGAATTGTTTTTTTGGTCTCTATGTCATTTATATCTACTCTGATCGTTACTATTTCCTTCCTTCTACTTGCTCTAGGGCTTTCTCTTTGTTTCCTTTCTAATTCTTTAAGTTGTGAGGTTAGACGGTCAATTAGAAATTTTTCTTGTTTCTTGAGGCAGGCCTGTAGAGCTATGAACTTCCCTCTCGGAACTGCTTTCACTTCGGTTCATAAATTTTGTGTTGTTTTTGTGTTCATTTTCCTTGGTTTCCAGGAAGTTTTTAATTTTTTCCTTGATCTCCTCGGTAACCCATTCATTGTTTAATAACATGCTATTTAGCCTCCATGTGTTCAAATGTCTTTACATGTTTTTGTTGCAATTAATTTCTAGTTTCATGCCATTGTGATCTGAGAAGATGCTTGATATGATTTCAATTTTCTTGAACTTGTATGGATTTAGTTTGTGTCCTGTCATTTGGTCTATCTTTGAGAATGTTCCATGTGCACTTGAGAAGAATTCTGTAGTTTTGGGGTGTAATTCTTGTACATATCTGTTAAATCCATTTGGTCTAGTTCTTCATTTAGAGTCTCTGTTTCCTTGCTAATTTTTTGTCTAGAGGATCTATCCAGTGGTTTCAACGGGGTGTTGACATCCCCTGCTATGATTGTATTGCTGTCGATTTCTCATTTGAAGTCCTCAAGAAGATTTTAAATATATTTTGGTGCTTCTATATTGGATGCAGATATGTTTATCAAGGTTATATCTTCCTGTTATATAGATCCTTTCAATATTATGTAGTAGCCTTCTTTGTCTCGAGTTATGGTGTTCATTTTGAAATCTACTTTATCTAATATAAGCTACCCCAGCTTATTTTTGCTTTCCGTTCACTTGGACAATTTTTTTCCATCCCTTCACTTTCAACCTATGTGAGTTTTTTGTTGTGAGGTGGGTCTCTGTAAACAACATATAGATGAGTTATGCTTTCTTATCCAGTCAGCTACTCTGTGTCTTTTTATGGGAGCATTCAGTCCGTTTACATTTAAGGTGATTATTGATATGTACTTATTTCTTGCCATTTTTGTTTAGTTTGGTGTTTTTTTTTTCCTATTCTACTAATTACAGCAGTCCTTTTAACTTCTTACAGTGCTGGTTTGGTGCTAATGTATTTCCTTAGCCTTCTTTTGTGTGGGAAGCTCTTTATTTGACCTTCTTTTTTGAATGATAGCCTTGCTGGGTAGAGTAGTCTTGGATTCAGATCCTTGTTTTTCATGACCTTGATTATTTCATGCCACTTCCTTCTTGCCTGTAGTTTTTCTTGTGAGAAGTTTGCTGAGAGCCTTATGGGGTTCCTTTGTAGGTAACCTGTTGCTTATCTCTTGCTGCTTTTAGGATTCTCTTTGTCTTTAATTTTTAGCATTTTAATTACTATGTATCTTGGTGTGGGCCTGTTTGGGTTCTTCTTACTTGGGGCTCTCTGTGCTTCTTGAACTTGAATGCCTTCCTCCTTCACCAAGTTAGGAAAGTTTTCTGTCACTATTTCTTCAAATATATTCTCTAACCCTTGCCTGTTTTCTTCCTCTTCAGGGACTCCTATGATGCGAATGTTATTATGTTTCCTGTTGTCCTACAATTTTCTGAAGCTATTTTTTTTGTTTTTCAATTCTTTTTTTTTCCTTTTGGTTTTCTGCTTGCTTGATTTTTTTCTACCCTGTCTTCTAATTCACTGATCCTGTCCTCAGCTTCCTCTATTCTGCTGGTTAGTCCTTCCAATATGTTCTTAATTTCTGCTATGTCATTCTTCATTTCCACTTGGTTGGTTTTTCAATGTTTCTATATCTTTAATCATGGTGCTGATGTTCTTACTCATGCTGTTGAGCTTCCTCAAAATCATGGCTCTGAACTCTACCTCTGATCATTTGCTTAGCTGCATTTCATTTATCTCATCTTCCATAGAGTTCTTTTGTTCTTTCATTTGGGATTTGTTTCTTTGTTTCACCATTTTGTATATCTCAGTTGGTTTTGGAGCCTGCCAAATTTTCCCTGTGGGTGTTGATGTCCTGCTGTTTGTGGCTCCCTCTACTGGGTTTGGATGGGCCTGGGCGGGCCCATGTTAAACACTAATGTCAAGTCTTACTTTCCTGGGTAGATTTGCAAGCCCAGGAAAGGTTCAGTTATCCTCTAACTTTTTCCTGGAGGCTAGTAATCTCAGTTACTCAGTGCCTTGTGATGTAGCCCTGGTGTTCTGCATAGGAGGATTTCCAGAGTGTGGGGTAAATGCTGTTTGTTAATGAGCCTCAATTTGCATTTCTTTGTCTCACATGGGAAAGGCTGAATCTCCAAGGTTTGGGGGGTGGGCCTGTTGTTTTTTTCACACAGCTGTTAGAAGGAGCACACTGGCCACCGTCCTTTGTGGCTGCAACTCAGCAAAAACTCTTAGTGCTCTCCAAATCTTGGTTGTCCCCACAGAGTTCCAGCCCAGTCTGCCCTTTTTCTGCCATAGCTCCCAGGTGAGTGGCTGTGGCTATTTTAGTGCTCAGTTCTGGCTCTTTGAGCTGTGGAGTGGACATGGTCTTTATTCCCCAAGGGCGCTGCTCACAGCTAAGACTGCTGCTGTCCATGAGATCCCAGACCACCACCCTCTTACACCTCTGCAAATCCTACCATTGTTCCTGGTTATATGGTCCTGTCCTGCTGCTTCTCTGTTGCTTTTTTCCGAGGATTTGTCTTTATTTTAGTTGTAATTCCTGTTTGGTGCTGGAAGATCTTCTGTGTAGCTTCCATTCACTCTGCCTCCATTTTCACATCCTCTATGCCTATCTTGTGCACAACTGGGTCGTACAGGTCTTCCCAGTGCCTGCAGGTCTCTGCAGGTCCCGCAGGTAGCTGGATCACACAGTACCTTTGGGGACCCATCTCTATGCCTATGTTATGGACTGATGGTTTGCACAGGCCTCTCTGGTGCTTCAGCACCCTGCAGGTCCCATGGGTAACTGGACGGCACAGTCCCTGCTGGGTCACACAGGCCTTTTTGGTGCTTCAGCACCCTGCAGGTACCATGGGTAACTAGACTGCACAGTCCCTGCTGGGTCACACAGGCCTGTCTGATGCTTCAGCATCCCACAGGTCCCTCGGGTCACTGGCACATTTAGGTCTTTTATCCATTTTGAGTTTATTTTTGTGTATGGTGTAAATTGATGGTCTACTTTAATTTTTTTGCATGTAGCTGTCCAATTTTTTCCACATCATTTATTAAAGAGGCTGTCCTTACTCCGTTGTATGCTCTTGCCTCCTTTGTCAAATAGTAATTGAGCATATCTTGGGTCCATTTCTGGGTTCTGGGTTCTGTTTCACTGGTCTATATGCCTGTTCTTGTGCCAGTACCAGGCTGTTTTGATTACAGTAGCTTTGCAGTGTAACCTGATGTCCAGTATTGTGATCCCACCTTCTCTATCCATTTTTTTTTTTTTCAAGATTGCTGTGGCTATTTGGGGTCTTTTTGGTTCCATGTGAACTTTTGAAGTATTCGTTCTTGTTCTGTGAAATATGTTGTTGATATTTTGATGGGGATTGCATTGAATCTATAGATTGTTTTGGGTAATATGAACATTTTATTGATGTTAATTCTTCCAATCCATGAAAGAGGTATGTGTGTCCACTTATTTATATCTTCCTTTAATTCTTTTTTTAATATCCTGTTGTTTTCCACAAATAGGTTCTTTATTTCTTTGGTTAAGTTTATTCCTAGTTATCTTAATTTTTTTGCCACAATGGTAAATGGGATTGTTTTTTTAGTTTCTCTTTCTATGACTTCATTATTGGTGTGTAAGAATGCCATCGATTTCTTGACATTAATTTTGTATCCTGCTACTTTGTCAGATTTATTTATTAAGTCTAGAAGATTTTTGATGGAGTCTTTAGGGTTTTCTATGTATAATATCATGTCATCTGCAAATAATGACAGTTTCACTTTTTCCTTTCCAATTTGGATTGCTTTTATTTTTTCTTCCTGTTTGATTGCTGTGGCTAAGACTTCCAGTACTATGTTAAATAAGAGTGTTGAAAATGGGCATCCTTGCCTTGTTCCTGTTCTTAAGAAAAATGCTTTTAGTTTTTCCCGTTGAGTATGATGTTGGCTATAGGTCTTTCATATATGGCCTTTATCATGGTGAGATATGGTCCCTCTATTCTCAGATTGCTAAGTGTTTTGATCAGAAATGGGTGCTGGATTTTGTCGAATGCTTTTTTAGCATCTATTGATATGATCATATGGTTTTTATCTTTCAGTTTGTTTATGTGGTGTATCACATTTATTGATTTGCAAATATTGTACCAGCCTTGCATCCCTGGGATGAATCCCCCTTGGTCATGATGAATTTGTTTGATGTATTGCTGTATCCAATTTGCTGGTATTTTGTTAAGGATTTTCGCATCAGTGTTCATCAGGAATATTGGCCTATAGTTTTCTTTCTTTGTTGTGTCTTTATCTGATTTTGGAATTAGGATTACACTGGCCTCATAAAATGAGTGGAAGTCTTCAGTCTTCTCGAATTATTTGGAATAGTTTCAGGAGAATGGGTATTAAATTTTTACAGAATGTTTGGTAAAACTCCCCCTTGAAACCTTCTGGGCCTGGGCTTTTATTTGCAGGGAGTTTATTAGATCTTTAGTTTCCTTAGTTGTTATTTGTCTGTTCAAGTTTTCTGTCTGTTCCCAGTGTAGTTTTGGGGGACTGTATGTTTCTAGAAATTTGTCCATTTCACATAGATTGTCCAATTTGTTGGTGTATAATTGTCCATAGTATGTTTTAATGATTCTTTGTATTTCTGTGGTGTCAATTGTTACCTCTCCTCCTTCATTTCTGATTTTGTGTGTTTGGGTTCTCTCTCTTTGTTTCTTGGTGAGTCTAGCTAACGGTCCATCAATCTTGTTTATCTTTTCGAAAAACCAGCTCTTTGTTTCATTAATCCTTTGAATTGTTGTTGTTGTTGTTGTTGTTGTTGTTGTTGTTGGTCTCTTTGTCATTTATTTCTGCTTTTATCTTTACTATTTTTTTCCTTCTACTTGATCTGGGTGTTTCTTTTTGTTTACTTTCTAATTCTTTAAGTTGTAAGGTTAGAAAATCAATTATTCTTGCTTTTTTGAGGTAGGCCTGTAGTGCTATGAACTTCCCTCTCAAGACTGCTTTGCCTGCATCCTATAGATTTTGTGTTGTTGTGTGTTTGTTTTCATTGTTTTCCAGGGTGTTTTTAAGTTCTTCCTTGTTCCCCTTAGTAACTCATTCATTGTTTTATAACATGCTATCTAGCCTCCATGTGTTTGAATGTTTTTGCTGTACTTGGTTTCTATTTTCTTGCCATTGTGATCTGAGAAGATGCTTGATATGATTTCAATCTTCTTGAACTTGTATGCATTTAGTTTGTGTCCTACCATGTGGTCTATCTTTGAGAATGTCCCTTATGCACTTGATAAGAATGTATATTCTGCAGCTTTGGGGTGAAATGTTTAGTAAATATCAAGTAAGTGCAACTGATCTAGTTTGTCATTTAAAGACTCTGTTTCCTTTCTAACTTTTTGTGTAGAAGATTTATCCAGTGGTTTTAATGGAGTGTTAAAGTTACCAATATGATTGTATTGCTATTGATCTCTCCCGTGAAGTCCTCCAGAGGTTTTTAAAATATATTTTGGTGCCCCTATATTTGGTGCATATATGTTTACCAGGGTTCTATCCTCTTGTTGGATTAATTCATTTAGTATTATGTTGTGACATTGTTTGTCTCTTATTATGGCCCTCAGTAATGAGTATTGCTACACAAGATTTTTTTCCATTTCCATTTGCCTGGAAAAAATTTTTCCATTCCTTCACTTTCATCCTGTGTGAGTCTTTTGTTTAGAGGTGGGTCTCTTTTAGACATCATATATATGGGTCGTGTTCTTTTTATCCAATCAGCTACCCTATGTCTTTTGATTGTAGCATTTAAGCCATTTTCATTTAAAGTTATTATTAATGCATACTTATTCATTGCCATTTTTATTTTATGCCTGTGTTCTTCTCTATATATATATTTCTTCTTCATCTTACAATGGTTTATTTAACATATCTTGCAGTGCTGGTTTGGTGGTAGTAAACTGCCTTAGCTTTTTTTGTCTGTGAAGCTCTGTATTTCACCTTCAATTTTGAATGATCACCTTGCTGGATAGAGTAGTCTTGGATTCAGACCCTTGACTTTTATTATTTTGTATACTTCATGCCACTCCCTTCTGGCCTGCAGAGGTTCTATTGAGAAATCAGTTGACACTTCTGATGCAAGTTTCCTTGTAGGTGACTTTTTGTCTGTCTCTTGCTTCTGTTAAGATTCTTTCTTTGTGCTCGGCCAGTGTGGATCAGTAGTTGAGTGTTGGCCCATGCACCAAGAGGTCACTGGTTCAATTCCCAGTCAGGGCACATGCCCAGGTTGTGGGCCAAATCCCCACTGGGAGGCATGCAGGAAGTAGCCAGTCGATGTTCTCTCTCATTGATGGTTCTATCTCTTTCTCTCTCTCCCTTCCTCTTAGTCTACAATCAGTAAAGAAAAGAAAAAAAGATTCTTTCTTTGCCTTTAATGTTTGCCATTTTAATTATGATGGGTCTAGCTGTGGGTCTTTTGGGGTTCATCTTGCTTGGGACTCTGTGTTTCCTAAATTTGTGTGACTTTTTTCTTCACCAAATTAGGGAAGTTTTCTGTCATGATTTCTTCTAACAGGTTCTCTATTCCTTTTTCCAGTTCTTCTCCTTCAGGCACCCTTATGAATGTACACTCTGTGTACATTAAGCTCCCTTAAACTCTCCTCCTGCTTTTTAATTTTTTCCCCATTTGCTGCTCTATTTGGGTGTTTATTTCTATGTTCTCTTCTAACTCACTGATTCACTCTTCAGCTTCTTCTAATCTACTATTGAATCTTTCTAAGGTATTTTTTTATATCAGCTATGTTATTCTTTATTTCCACTTGATTTTTATTCATAGCTTCTACCTCTTTTTTATGCTAATGTAGTTCCCTCTGAGTTCTTTATTATTCTCATTAAGTTTCTTGTAGTTATCACTAACTTGTTTGAGCACCCTCAAAATCATTGCTTTGAATTATTTATCAGACAAATTGCTTGCTTCTATTTCATGTAATTGCTTTTTGGGTGATTCCTCCTTTTCTTTCATTTGGGTTTGTTTCTTTGTATCACCATTTTAGCAGTCTGATAGTTCCAGGCTCAGTAAGGGATGTTGAGCAAGTTGATGTGTATAAAATAAAGCTGCTTTGCCTCCCAGACTGTTTTGGTGCATGGCACCTCTTGCCTGCTGTGGGTCCTGGAGAATTTATAACTGGCAGCTTGTATTGGTCTGTCATGGTAGGTGCTGCTGGGGTGCATGGGTCCAGCTGGTGTACTGCTGGGTATGCTGCTGCTTGGTCGGGCTAAGCTCCTGATCAGTGACTACTGATGTTGCTGGGGGCCAGTGTCAGCTCCCAGTTTGTGCTGCTAGTGCTGCTGCTGTTGCCAGGAGATACTCTCAGCTCCCAATTCTCTGCTGCTGTTGGGGCTGAGCATGCTCAGCTCCTGGCCTTTGTTGCTGCTGGGGGAGGGGCTCCACTCCAAATCCACTGCTGCAGTTGTCAAGGGTGACTCTAAGCTGCCCAAGTTTTTCTGCTGCTTGGCCTTGGGCACCACTCCTAATCAACCTCTGCTGATGCTTCTGGGGATGAGTCTCAGCTGCCGATCAGCACTGCTGCTGCCTGAGGATGGATGTCTGATCCTGAGCAAGGGAAGGTGCTGGGCTCCTGAGCTGGTGCTACTGCTGCTGCTGTGGGGTGGTGCTCGGCTCCTGGCTGGTTGCTGCTTTCTCAAGCATGTACCTTGACAGAGCTGCTACTATGTGCTGGTCTGCATTGACACAGCGAGGTCTACTGGCCCCATAGAGCAAGGTGCTCAGTTTACTGGGCCCTAATCACTCCCTGCTGCCTCCTCAGAGAAGACCAGTGGATTTTTTGTTTTTTGTACATGCCCCTAGCGGGAACTGAACCCAGGACTCTCTGGTCCACAGGCTGATGCTCCAACCACTGAGCCAAACTGGCCAGGGTACCAGTGGATCTTTTCAAAATGGCAGGGCCTTCTGTGCAGGAAGAAATGCCCTGACAAGCCACTTACCGTGGTAGCCGGGTACTCTGTAGTCCACAGCACAGGAAACCTTTGCACCAAGTTTCTGCACTGCTCGAGGTTGCTTATCTACACTTGCATCCACTCACACTCTCTCTCACACTTGCTCACAGTCTCACATACTCACCCACACTTTGGCCCTGCCCTCTGCAATATTTTTTTTCTGAGATTGTCTATTTTTTTTTAGTCAGTTTCTATAGTTGTATCTTTCTAGAAATTTGTCCATTTCATCTAAATTATCCAATTTATTGGCATACTGTTGTTCATAATATTCCTTTATAGTATTTTTAAATTTTACTTATTTTTTAAATCCTCACTCAGGGATATTTTTCTATTTATCATCAGATAGAGTGAGAGGAAGGGAGGGAGAGAGAGAGAGAGAGAGAGAGAGAGAGAGAGAGAGAGAGAGGAGAGAGAGAGAGAGAGAAACATCAATGTGAGAGAAACATCAATTGGCTGCCTCCTGCATGCCTTGTACCCAGGATCAAGCCAACAACTTGGGTATATGCCCTGACTGCGAATTGAACCTGAACCTCTCAGGCTATGGGACGATGCTCAGTCCACTGGCTGGGCAGTATTTTTTATTTTTTAATGTCAGTAATAATCTTCCATTTTTTATTTTGGATGCTAGTAGTTTGATGATGATTCTTCTTCTTCTTCTTCTTCTTCTTCTTCTTCTTCTTCTTCTTCTATTCTTATTCTTGGTCAGTTTATCTAAATATGTTCAAAGAATCATCTTTTGATTTCATTGATCTTCTCTATTGTTTTTTATTCTTGATTTAATTCTCATCTGTATCATTTGCTTCCTCCTGCTTGAATTTGGTTTTGTTTGCTCTTTTTTTTTTTTTTTTTTTTTTTTTCAGTGTGTTAAGGGGGAAATTTTGGTTATTGATTGAAATCTTTTATCCTTTTATATGTAGACATTTATAGCCATAAATTTTTCTCTGAGCACTGCTTTTGCCACATCCATAAATTTTGGTATGCTGTCTCTTGATTTTTATTTATCTCAAAGTAATTTCTACTTGCCCTTTTGATTTCTTATAGGACCCATTTCTTATTTAGGGGAGTATTTTTTAATTTCTACATATTAGTGAGTTTCCCATTTTTCTTTGTTATTAATTTTTCATTTCATTCCAATATAGTTCAAAGATATACACTGTATTATTTCTATCTTGACTATAAAATTCTTTTAAAAAAAACACATTTTGGTTAATATTTACATTATACAAAACACATTTCTTATAAAATTTTAAGAATTGTTTTAAAAGGTAAAGAGGAAATAAGACTCCCTATAATTAAACTCTCAGATACAATAATTGTTCACATTTTGGTGTCTAGTGTTCTACTGTGTCAATGCATGTGCATTGGACTACTATTTCTTGAACAGTGCAATTAATAAAATATCAGACTCTGGCCTAGTTTATTCAGAGACAGTCCAGTTTAATAGATAAAAGGCAAAGCTGTTCAGGAATGCATTCCTGTTCCCTAGTCACCTAAAAAATGAGGAAGTGGTCACTGATCTCACTGCTATAGTGATGGCCCATATGTGTGGACTTGCCCCTGCTCAGCCATGGGCTGGGAAGTCTGGGCCAAGGTCAGAGAGGGACTGGCTCCTGGTTGAGAAGGCTGGTGTCTTTTACTCTTCTGATTGGTTGAGAAAATTATAATCGCTCCAGGTACATTTTGTATTTTCATTGTGCTTTCTTTTCTTCTCGCAGCACTCTTTCCATTCCTTGGCCCTGTTTTTGAAGTATTTAATATTACGTTATTTCCAAAAAGTGCTACTGATTTTTTAAAAAAATCTGTAGAAAGGATGAAAAAAAGTCGCCTCCAAGATCAACAAAAGGTAAGATCTGGTTGATGGTGGTTTCATGAGTTCACTTTTTAATCATTTATTGAGCTGTGTATGTATGATTTTCTTCACTTTTTTCTTTTTTTTTTAAGTTCGTTTTTTATTGTTTTCATTATTACAGATGTTCCCTATTTTCCTCTCACTTCCCTCCTCCTCCCAGCCTCCAACCGCATCCCACCTCAGGCCTTTACCACACTATTGACTGTATCCTTGAGCTATGCATATATTCATACAAATTCTTTGGTTAATCTCTTCCAGACCTGCCCCCCTTTTCTTCCCTCAGTCTGTTCTGTAGAGAACTCTGGGTTTACAGGAGGAAAGTTAGAACATTTTGTGGAGAATAAAGAAGGTAGAAATTAGAAAAAGAAATTAAAAAATGAGTTAGAGAGACATTGTTTAAAGTGTAATGATAGGCACAAAGATCAGTATATCACTGCATGAATATCATTGAGATAAAAAGTTTACCACTTCCCTTCAATAAACTGTCAAGGTATAAAAATTACTGTTTAAATATTATTTTTCTGTTATCATAATTCCCCAGATTTTATTTTATTTTAATTTTTTATACAGAAAATACACAAGATAAGTTAAGATTTAACGAATTAATTATAAAGTAAACACTCATTCAACTATCAACCAGGTCAAAAAATTGGAAGGCATCAGCCCCCTCAAATTTCCCTGCACTCCCCTCACTGATCATGCACCACACATCTCTGTCCCCTAGAATTAACTGTTACACATGGATTTTGCTTTGAGAGAAATAGCAATTTTATAAAAAGTCAGAGCAGATATTTTTATCTTTTTTACAAAGAAAGTGAGGCAAAGAATGCTTAATTAATTATTTTGCCAAGTTCATATTTCAGATTAGTAGCAGATAGAGGAATCCTTAGTTTAATACTTTTCCAGTGTTCTTATTGTGACTTTGTTCTTGAGTTTTCTGAAATAATACTTGTTTTATGTGCCAGGCATTAAGCTACTCACTTTCCTACATTATATTTATTTTCATTTATTATATTCATTTGCTATTCTTTTTAATAAAGTTGATTAAATGTTTAATTAAATGTGATTTAAACTTCTACATCTTTGTAAGACTTCTTCACAAAAAACAATTCATAGGTTTTAAAAAAGCCTTTGTCAGACTTTGGTGTCCATAATTATAAAGACATTTCCATGTCATAAATCAAATATCTGTATATGTAATATCCCATGGCCATATAGCCTCCGCAGTTTTTATTAATCTGTTGGGTTTGTTATGATGAACCAGCAAGACAATCAGAGATGCACAACAGAATTGTAAATGAGAGGAGCACTTTATTCACCGGCGGGCTGCCGGGGTATAAGTCTCCCAAATCAACAGCCCTGAGCATTCTTGCAGGCAGCTTATAAAGACTAAAATCACATCCTCTTGATGCTGCCTTGGTGCCATTATGGGGAACTGATACAATAGGGGACGAGATGAGCTGTTACACAGACCAGGGCAGTCATTAATCTCTTTATCTTTATGGTTCCTTGGGATTTCGGTCCCTGGTGTTTAGAAACCGCCAGGGTGTGTACGTGCAGCAACTGCTGGTCAGAATGGAGTTACTTAAGTTAAGTAGTCTAGTTCAGGTTCTCTTCTCCCTCATTTAAAAAATCAATTTATGTTAATAGCTGTGAAAATGCAACATGAATTTAAGTCTCTTGTGGCACGGTCTCAAAACAAAGAACCTCTATGAAATGAGAGACCTGAGGTAAACCATTCTATAAATGACCCAGCACAAACAAAATTATTATCCTAGTAGGAAAGGGGGGAAAATGTTGTTTATTTTTATAATAGGCCCTCATAATAAAAATGTGGGCATTTATTTTAAAAATAGAAGGTGCCGCCCTGGCCGGTTTGGCTCAGTGGTTAGAGCGTCGGCCTGCAGTCCAGAGAGACCCGGGTTTGGTCCCCGCTAAGGGCACGTACCTCGGTTGCAGTTTGTCCCCGGCCCTGGTTGGTCGTGCAGGTGGCAGCCACTTGATGTGTCCCTTTCACATCGATGTTTCTCTCTTTCTCTCTCTTCCTCTCTCCCTCCCACTCTACCTGAACAAAAAATGGAAAAAATGTCCTTGGGTGAGGATAAAAAAAAAAAAATAGAAGGTGCAGTTTGGCATAATGATTTTTCATTTTTTTGAGGTTATAGTTTTCTATTATCTTTATTGTTCAAAGTATTACAGTTGTTCCCCTCTTTTTTCCCCATTGACTCCCTCCTCCCTGCTCCCACCTGACTCCTACATTCCCCACACTTTTAAATTAGCAAAAAATCACATCAATTCCAAGCCTGTTATTTTACACATTCTGCAATGGAAGTTCCCATCAGGAACCTGCTGGAGTGTGCTCTGTGTTATATTGACACCTGCTGTGACACTGGAGAAGGTAGTAGTCTTCTCTGGGCATTGAGGTGACAAGCTGGCTAACCCAGATTTGCCTTCATATACTTGGAGGCCAGCACAAGAACGTCTGCATGTCATGGTGATAGGACTAGATATCCCAGGATTTCACTGAACATTGTGGAGAGTTCAGGGATGGTGGGGCATTTGAAGCTGCTCACAGAAAAACTGCCAACAAACTCTGCAGGTGTCAGGGGATTCAGTTATGTAGCCTTTTATAAAGAATTAAGACTGGGACTTCCGGTCAAGATGGTGGCGTAGGTAAACGCGGTATCGCGTCCTCCCACAACCACATCAAAGTTACAACTAAACTACAGAACAACCATCATTCAAAACCGCCTGAAATCAAGCTGAATGGAAGTCGTACAACTACGGAACTAAGGAAAAAAAAAAAAGCAGCTACATCCAGACCGGTAGGAGGGGCGGCGGCGCGAGGGGGGGGCGGCGGCGCGGAGGCGGTGGAGCGCGCAGCGGCGAGACAGGCTGGTCCCACACCCAAGCGTGGTGGATAAAAATCAGGAGGATCCCGCGGCTGGGAAGGTCCTTCCTGAGGACTGAGGGGTCCCCGTCCCACACCAGGTGCCCCGCTCAGGGTTCCAGTGCCAGGAAGAGAAGTCCCCATAACTTCTGGCTGGAAAAACCAGCGGGAACTGAGGCTCAGGGAAGCTGAAGCGGCTGGAGCCCCAGGCAGCTCCCTAAAGGGCCGGCGCACGGACTTATCGGACTCTCTCCCTCTAAGCTCGGAGGGGAGGCAGCTCGAGGGGCACCAGAGACACACAGGGAAGAACTGAGCTGTTTGGCACTGGAGCGAGAGCTGGAGAGGGGGCTTCCTCGGGGACAAACGTGCTGTCAGAGGCCTTTGTTCCTTTGGTGAGCCCTTCCCGGGGGCGGCAGACAGAAGCCATATCTGGGACTCCAGCAACCTGGCTCACACTCGTAGCCCCGCCCTGGTGACTCCCTGAGGCCCCGCCCCGCCCCACACAACTTCAACAAGCTGTTGCCACTTGCTTAACCATAGGATTGGCCGGTCTTGGATCCTGCTTCAGGTTTTTCCTAAATTCTTTCAAACGAGCAGCACCGGGTCTCAGCGAGCCCCATACCTCTCATTAAGTAATACACAGAAACAAACACAGGGAGGCAGCCAAAATGAGGATACAAAGAAACAGGTCCCAAATGAAAGAACAGAACAAAACCCCAATAAAAGAACTAAGCGAAAGGGAGATAAGCAACCTAACAGATACTGAGTTCAAAATACTGCTTATAAGGATGCTCAATGAACTTAGTGAGAACCTCAGTGAACTTAGGGAGGGCATCAAGAGCATAAAAAAGGACCAGTTAGAAATCATGGATACACAGTTAGAATTAAAGGAGGCATTAACTGAAATAAAGAATAATTTACACAGCTTCAATAATAGAGTATGTAGATCCAAGGAGCAAACCATCGATTTGGAATATAAGGAAGCAAAAAATCCCCAATCAGAAGAGCAAAAAGAAAAAAGAATCCAAAAAAATGAGGATAGAGTAAGGAGCCTCTGGGATAACTTCAAGCGTGCCAACATTCGCATCTTGGGGGTGCCCGAAGGAGAAGAGAGAGAACAAGAAATTGAAAACCTGTTTGAAACAATAATGGCAGAAAACTTTCCTAACTTGGTGAAGGAAACAGACATACAAGTCCAGGAAGCACAGAGAGTCCCAAACAAGATGAACCCCAAGAGGCCCACACCAAGACACATCATCATCAAAATGCAAAAGGTTCAAGACAAAGAGAGAATATTAAAAGCAGCAAGAGAAAGGCAGCTAGTTACCTACAAGGGAGTACCCATTAGGCTGTCAGCTGATTTCTCAAAAGAAACTTTGCAGGCCAGAAGGGAGTGGCAAGAAATATTCAGAGTGATGAAAACCAAGAACCTACAACCAAAATTACTCTATCCTGCAAAGCTGTCATTTAGAATCGATGGACATACAAAAACTTTCCCAGACAAGAAAAAGTTAAAGGAGTTCATCACCACCAAACCGTTATTATATGAAATGATGAAGGGTCTTTTTGAAGAAAAAGATAAAATGTATGAACAAACAAAATGGCAATGAATACATATCTATCAACAATGGAATCTACAAACAAAATGAACAGGAAGAACAGAAACATTCTCATAGATACAGAGAACATTTTATTGGTTGCCAGTTGGGAAGGGGGTTGGGGGAATGGGTGAAAAAGGTGAAGGGATTAAGAAGCACAAACTCATTGCTAGACTGACAAACCTCAAAGGGAAAGGGGTTGGGGGGGTGGGAAGAAATAAACCAAAGAACTTATATGCATAACCAATGGACACAGACAATAGTGTGGGAAAAGGTGGGAGGGGGGCGGGAGTGGGGAGGAGGGGGTCAATGGGGGAAAAATGTGGAACATCTGTAATACATTTTACATCCAACAATAAAGATTTGGAAAAAAAAAAAAAAAAAAGAAGACTGGACAAAAAAAATCAGGGACTTTTTTAAGAGCCAGCAGATATGACGAGAGAGGCAGCAGACACGTTTTTGGCCAGGAAGCTGTGTTCAAAGGTGAGAAAAGCCATTTGGCAAAGAAGCAGGATACAAAATTAACGTCAAGATATCGACGGCATTCGTGTACACGAATGATTAACTCACAGAAAGAGAAACTAAAAAAAAAATCCCATTTACCATTGTGGCAAAAAATTAAGATACCTAGGAATAAACTTAACTAAAGAAATAAAGGACCTATTTGCAGAAAACAACAGGACATTGAAAAAATATATAGGAAGATATAAAAAAGTGGAAGCACATACTATGTTTATGGATTAGAAGAATTAACATCATTAAAATGTCCATACTACCCAAAGCAATCTATAGATTCAATGCAATCCCCATCAAAATACCAATGACATATTTCTCACTACTAGAACAAATACTTCAAAAGTTCATATGGAACCAAAAAAGTCCCCAAATAGCCACAGCAATTTTGAAAAAGAAGGACAAAGTAGGTGGGATCAAAATACTACAAAGTGACTGTAATCAAAACAGCCTGGTACTGGCACAAGAACAGGCATATAGACCAGTGGAACAGAACTGAGAACCCAGAAATGGACCCAAGGCAATATGCTCAATTAATATTTGACAAAGGTGGCAAGAGCATACAGTGGAGTAAGGACAGCCTCTTTAATAAATGGTGTTGGGAAAATTGGACAGCTACATGCAAAAAAATGAAACTAGACCATCAACTTACACCAACACAAAAATAAACTCAAAATGGATAAAAGACTTAAATGTGACCCGTGAATCCATAAAAATTCTAGAAAAAAATGTAGGCATCAAAATTTCGGACATCATATGCAGCAGAGTTTTCACTGATATATCACCTAAGGCAACAGAAACAACAAAAAAAATGAACACATGGAACTACATCAAACTAAAAAGCTTCTGCACCGCAAAAGAAACAATTATCAAAATGGAAAGGCAACCCACTGAATGGGAGAACATCATTGCCAATGATACATCAGGTAAGAGGTTAGTTTCCAATATATAGAGAGTGCTCATACAGCTCAACAAAAGGAAAACAAAAAACCCAATTAAAAAATGGGCAGAGGAGCTGAATAACACCTCTCCAAACAGGACATACAAATGGCTAAGAGACATATGAAGAAATGCTCAATATCACTAATCATCAGAGAGATGCAAATTAAAACAACAATGAGGTATCACCTCACACCTGTCAGAATGGCCACCATCAACAAATCATCAAACAACAAGTGTTGGCGAGGATGTGGAGAAAAGGGGACTCTAGTACACTGCTGGTGGGAATGCAGCCTGGTGCAGCCACTATGGAAAACAATATGGTGTTACCTCAAAAAATTAAAAATTAAACTTCCATTTGACCCAGTGATCCTGCTTCTAGGAATATACTCTAAGAAGCCTGAAACACCAATCAGGAAGAATATATGTACCCCCATGTTTGTAGCAGCACTAAGATCTGGAAACAGCCCAAGTGACCATCAGTAGACGAATGGATAACAAAGCAGTGGTACATATACACAATGGAGTACTATGCAGCTGTAAGAAAGAAAGATCTCTTATCCTTTGAGACAACATGGAGAGACCTGGAAAGTATTATCCTAAGTGAAATAAGCCAAGCAGAAAAAGACAAATACCACATGATCTCACTTATATATGGACTATAATGAACATAACAGTCTGAGGAATATGGTAGACCCAGAAACATGGAAGTAGGGCACAGATTGACATCCCTCAGAAGAGGGGGGGGGAATAGAAAGAGATAAACCACAGAACTTATATGCATGTATGCATAACCAATGGACATGGACAACAAAGCCGGAGACCGGGCAGAGGGTATTGGGAGGGGGGTGCCAATGGGGTAAAAAAGGAGAAACATCTGTAACAAAAAAAATTTTTTTAATTAAAAAAAAAAAGTGAGAGAAGCCAAAGATTGGAGAGAATGAGGACCAAAAAGCAGTTGGACACAATGGCTGGATTTCTCTCAGGGAAACATCTTGTCTCCAAGATTTGTAGCTGCACGTTTTTATTCACTGATGACTCGGGCAGCACTAGTGAGATTTCTGGACTTACACGGGCCATATTGCCTAAGCTGGTTTGTCTCAGTGGTTAGAGCATCAGCCCATGGTTTGATTCAGGTTAATGGCATGTACCTCAGTTGCAGTTCAGTCTCTGGCACTAGTCGGGGTCATGTGGGTGGCAACCAATTGATGTGTCTCCATCACATCCATGTTTGCCTCTCTCTCTCTCTCTCCCTCCCTCCCTTCCTCTCTATCTGAAGATAAATGGAAAAATATCCTTTGGTGAGGATTTTAAAAATAAATAAATGAAGGTGACATATTATACAGCATATTGAAGATACCCAATAATATTGTAATAACTATGTATGGTGCCAGGTGGGTACTGGAAATATTAGGGGGAACACCTTGCACAGTATATGATTGTTAACCATTATGCTGTATGCTTGAAATTAATACAAAACCATATTGAATGTAAACTATAATAGAAAAATAAAATTAAAAAAAGAAATAAAGGGGCCATATTATCAGGAAAGAAATTTAGTACTGCACTCTTAATTTAATTCTAACATTGAAATGTCTCCATTGGTTTCCAGCACCGAGTGGATTTTTTTCAACTGATGATTAACTCCCAGAATTCCAAAGAAGCGGGTTCCCATAAAGGTAAACAAGGCCTGCTTCAGAGGGCCAGTGATGGGGAGGCTCACAGGTAGAGGTGGTTCTGAAAATGTACAGGAAGGTTTCCATGCAGATAAGAATTTCTGGCAAAGTGAAGATACATGCTTAGATATAAATGGTGGCCAGAGTCACTTTCTAAAGACATGCAAGTACACCTTTGTTCAAAGCTTAAAGGGCACCATAAACACGAATTTTACACCCAGAATTCAGTCAGTGGTCTGTGGATCACCTACACCAGCACCTCTGGGGAGCTTGTTTGCAGTGTCTATTCTCTGGTCTCATCCAGCTGCCTGGAAATTTGCATTACGACCTTTCATCACATCAGGAAACACATTGCCCCAGTGTTGGTGACCTTAACTTGGAACAGCTGGTTAAAACTGTGTTCACTACCTTAATCTATAGTAAAGTTTTATTTTTCATTTGTAACTAATAAGTAACTTGTGGGGAAGCCTCTGAGACTAAGTAAACATTCAGCTCCTCTTCAAACTTTCACCTACAAGTTTTATCATCCATGGATGGTTTTTGACTGATCATTATTACTATCATCGCTGCAAAATAATGACTTTCTAATTTCATCATTTCTTCTGCATTTACAAGTTGATGTTCCACTATAGGGGAGAGATTTTCATTTTCCCTTATTTATTTGTTTATTTATATCAGTATTATCTCATATACAGGGTGTGGCAAAAGTAGATTTACTGTTGTGAGTACATGAAACACAAGAGTATATTCTTTATTATTATTTATTTATTTATTATTGTATTATTTTCTATATGAACAAATGTAAACCTACTTTTGCCCCACCTGATTTTAGAAATTTACTCTCTTTACATCATCATTTTTTTTTTTTTTTATATGTCATGTTTTGGGTTTTTTTCCTCACCTGAGTACACTTTTCTACTTATCATCAGATATAGTGGGAGGGAAGGAGAGAGAGAGAGACAAAAAGAAACATCAATGTGATAGAGCCACATCGACAGGTTGCCTCCCACATGACCAGACCAGGGCCGGGGTTGAACCACAAGCAAGTTACATACCCATGAATCAAATCGAACATGCGACTCATTGGTCTGTGGGCCAACGCTCTAATTGCTGAACCAAACCAGCCAGAGCATATTTTTTTTAAATTGATATTAGAAAGAGAAGAAAGGGGGCAGGAAGAGAGAGAGAGAAACATTGATTTGTTGTTCTACTTATTCATTGGTTGATTCTTTTTTTTTTTTTTTTTTTCCTTTATTGCTTTTAGAGAGAGAGGGGAAGAGAGAGGAGAGAGAGATAGAAACACTGATGAAAGAGACATCGATTGGCCACCTCCTGCATGCCTCCCACTAGGGATCAAGCCCACAACCTGGGTATATGCCCTGACCAGGAATCCAACTGGCAATCTCTTAGTACATGAGTTGATGCTCAACTACTGAGACACACCAGCCAGGCCATTGATTGATTCTGGTATGTGCAGCCTTGATGTATCAGGATGGCACTCTAACCAACTGAACTACCCTGTGAAGGCACATCATTCTTTTTTTATTTTTTGATGGTCAAATTCTCAGGTTTGTTCACTGAAGTCCTTTCAAGTAGGTTTGGGGGTCCTTTTCTCTTTCTTTGTAATTTTTTCAATAGAATTTATTTTTTAGAGCTATTTTAAGTTCACAGCAAAATTGTGTGAAGGGGACAGAGATTTCCCATAACCTCTTCCCCTCACCTATACTCAGCCTCCTTGACTATCAAAATCCCTCACAGGAATGTATCATTTTTTACAGTCAGTGAACCCACATTGACACATGATTATCACCCAAAGTGCATACTTTAAAATAGGGTTCACACTTGGTGTTGTACATTTTATGGGTTTTAATAAATTGATAATAACATATGTCCATCATTATAGTATACAGAGTGTTCTGTATATTTTTCACCTATCATTTTCTGATTACTTCTTTGAGTTCTGGTGCAAGGCATTCTAGGTTTCCCTATATTTCCCCTGATCAACCCTGGAATTAGCCATTTCACCAAGCAGTTCTGGTTTATTTTAGTGAGAAATGGTATTTAGAAACCAAAATCAGATCTAGGAGTGCTCATTGTTCTAAGGTTTTCTTACTTCTAGATTGTCTCAGTGGACAAAGCTTAGAATATCAACTATATTTACACTGGTTGGATAAACATATTTCTATATATAACCATATCTTCCCTCCTTCAAAAAAGATAAATCTGCCCTGGCCGGTTCAGCTCAGCAGTTAGATCATCAGCCTGTGGACCAGAGAGGCCTGGGTTCGGTTCCCACTAAGGGCGTGTACCTTGGTTGCAGTTTGTCCCTGAGTGGGTGGCAACTACTCGATGTGTCTCTCTCACATTAATGTTTCTCTTTCTCTCTTCCTCCCTGTCTCCTTCCTACTCTGCCTGAAGATAAAAAATACAAAAATGTCCATGGGTGAGGATAACAACAACAAAAAAAGAAAAATCCATTCTTTATTGTTTATTCCTATGGTATAAATACTTTCATCATGGTTAATTTCAAACAATTAATGGCTTGACAACCATTTCACAAAAATTCTGAATATTAATAGTTGGTTCTACAGAACAGGAACAAGATGATTCCAGCACAACACTATAAATATATCTATACCTATGTATCTATCTTTCTTACTCTCCTTCTCTCTCTCTCTCACACTTTCTCTCTCTCTCCCTCTCTCTCTTTCTTTCTTTCCTTATCTATCTATGTATCTATCTAGTCCAGTACAACCTTCTGTGATGAAGGAGAACATATTCTATGTCTGCATTGTTCAACAGAGTTACCACTAGGCACATGTGGCTATTGCACACTTGATATGTGTGCAGTGCAACTGAAAACTGAATCTTAAATTATATGTAATTTTAATGAATTAGAATCTAAATAGACACATGTCACCAGTGGTTACCATATTGGACAGCACAGCTCAAACTTTGAATATCACGAGGTAGATCCTAACTGGGGGAAGGAATTTGATAGTTGAATTTACCCCAAACAGCATCATAAAGATCATCTTTGGAAAATCAGAACTCTGTAGACCTTTCTTGTTTTTAGTTGTGAATTGCAAGGTTGTGGGGAGTACCATGTTTATGTCACCGCTCTAAGTGTCTAAAGGTCCTAATCTAGTCCCAAGCAAATTGATTAGAGGTTAACCACAATTATTCTCTCAGGAGAAAATAAAAAAGGAGGCCAGTTTGCTCACAAGACCTGTTTGGGGGGCATGTGCTGAGAAAGATGACATTCAGGTCATGATTAATAAATTTTGCTAATTCCACTCCCTACACCCTATTTTTCTATTTTATGCTGCCCAATACCCTTCTATTGACAAACTTATTCTTCAGCTATTTTAATGCCACTGATTAGTCTAGAATCAATCTCTACTTTTCTTTCTTTCTTTTTTTTTTTCCTATCTCAGTAGTTTCTATACACATCTGAGATCATTCATTTTGAAGATATGAATCCCAGGTTTTCTATTACCTCTGCTGCCTCTTCAAGGTATAATCTGACCTTCTCAACCTAGGTTGTGCACACAAATCATCACATAACTTGAAAGTTCATATTGTGATTCAATAGTTCTAGTGTGTGGTTTGAGATTTCGCATTTCTAATAAGCTCCCAGATACTGCTGATGCTGCTGGTCCATGGACAATACCTTCAGTAGAAGAGTTTATCTGTAGCTCATTATTGTTCTCTTAAGTTCCTAAAAACATGTTTAGAAGAAAGATCCTTTAATTTTTCTCTACATAAACCTTAGTATTGCAAATTGTCTAAAAAAAATCCAGGTATATTTCACATAGAATAATTTAAAATTTTTCTGGGAGAGAATGCTACTTCATATTACTTGTAGCTAAACTACTTTTAGGATTCTCAAATAACGTACTATGTATGTTACACAAAAATGCTATCTCTGGGATTATACAGCTGAGTTAGTGGTGAGAGTGATATAACCAGGAGCCAATGGCCAAGAATAATGTAGATATTTGGAAAATCTTTTTTTTTTGCACTTTTCTGAATCTGTAGTATACACATCAGAGTGAAAACCCCTCCTAGTTTGATCTGAATTAATTTCCTTTTTTTTTTTTTCTTCCAGAAGTTTGAGGTTTCATTTAGATTTCTCATAGTCTAAACTGTGGTGATGTACATTGACCTGCTTTACCTAAAATGTCTTTCTTCTCCTTTTAGCTCTGTCTGATCTGGAGCTCATTGCCCAGTCTATTATCTTTATTTTTGCTGGCTACGAGACCACTAGTACTTCTCTCTCCTTCCTTATGTATTTGCTGGCCACTCACCCTGATGTGCAACAGAAACTGCAAGAGGAGATTGATGCAACATTTCCCAATAAGGTGAGTGGGTGATACCTGCAGAGGGAGGGAGAACATAAAGCCTTAGCATGAATGCCTCCTCACCACTTCCTAGGAGAATCTTTGCAAAGAGCATAAGCATCAATTCTTTCATCTGTGCTATTTAGGAGAGATGTAAAGAGACAAAAGCAAACAAAGAAATATAGGCAATGTGTGCTTTTTGCAGATTATAAGATCTTTGAACAAAGTGCTTTCCTGGCATATCAGTCATCTGTTATTACAATAGTGTCAAGTGAAAAAAAACAACTCAGTGATAATTAACAATAGGAATCTATTGCTCAAGAGTCTGGATAATTATCTGTGTTGATACTGACTGGACTTGCTTTGGTCTGGCTCTTGGCTGATCTAGCCTGACTCTGGCTAAGCTGGCTGGGTGACTCAGCTCCACACTTGCTCCACCCATCTCCCACACTCCAGACAACTAGCTTTGGTGTGTTCTTCTCAGGCAATGGCAGAGGGAAAGAGCAATAAGCCCAATCATATTGGTGACTTTCAGAACTCTGCTTGCTTAACACTTAGCCAACATTCCATTGACTCAAAGTATGCTACATGGCCAACCCCAGCATCATAATGGGAGGGCACCACAAAATTAGATGACTCAAGGCATGGACACAGGCAAAAGTGGAGAACTGGCACAGATAGTGCAATCTGCCACCCTGGGTAAACATTGCAGACTAGGAGAAGCCTGATATACAGGGAAAAGCATAGGATAGAAAATACAAGACAGGTTTGAGTCTAAACTATGGTTTTGGACAGGTCATATGACATTTCTGAGTCATAGGTTTTTCAGATATAAGGTAAAAATTTTAGAACCTACCTAATTAGAGATTATCTTTCTTCTCAAGGAAAGTCCATATTGGCATTCCATTGATAGCAATAAGATGGAAAGGTCACTAAGAGAAACAGACTAGCTAAAGGATTGTGCTCTGCTTTTCTATACTAATCATTACAACACTAATAGCTAGCATTTGTTTCTTACTGTATATGTCTATTCTAAATGTCTTGCATTTGTAAATAAATTTACTCTTTAAAAAATTCTGTATTAGCCAGGATAGGCTAGGTTATGCCTTGGTAACAGATTGGTCCTCAAATCTCAGTGGCTTTACATAGCAAAATTTTACTTATGATGTTTATATGTCCAACATGGATTGTTAGAGGAGGATGAGAATGGAAGTCTCTTAGTTACTTGGAAACATAAGGTAAAAAGTCCTCACTTTCTTGTAGCTGCACTTTCTAGAACACAAAGTCTTCATGTTGGTTGGGTATAAAGAACTAGAGTGTTGCTCACTGGATTTTCATATATTTTGGCTCTGAACTTGCATATGTCACTTTAGCTCACAACTCATTCTCAAAGCAGGTTTTCCCTAATCTCAAGTAGGTTGGGAGATGTGGAGACTACATGGATATTGGGTGAGCAGTGAATTTCTCTGCCACACAACCCTGTGTAACGTATCAGAAAAGTGAGCTACTAAACAATGAAATAACTTTCATACACTAGTCATATAGCTAGTGGTGAAGAAGCCACTAGCCAAACCCTTAACCTCTACTATATTGCTTCTTCAGTATAACACCAAGGAATAACCATATATTGCCCACACTGATTTCAGGTATCTGACAAAACTGGACCTCTTTGTGGTGTGAAAGGACTGGTCTGGGGCTGGAGAGGCCATTTGAGATCTTCACATCTTACAGTCAAACCCTGAGGCAACAGCTAATGCAGTGTGGGGCTGAGTAGGGTTCCACTTCTTTCTAACTTTCACTAGAATGAAATTGTGTGCCCTGGTAGCTATCATCCAGTTATACCCTTCTTTTGCCATATTTGGTTTAGAAAGGAACTTGTTTCTCTCCAGTTATTTATGTAGTTTCTATTTATATATTGTTTCTCTCAAATTATATATACAATCTAAAGAGTTAGAAAGCAGGATTTTTCAACTGTAAATTTTATGTCAAATAAGGATTTTGATCTTTTACATATTCTCTTTCCTTGGTACAGAAGTGTGGCTTCTGTTTTGAAAGGAAATAGTGACTTTGGCATATTTTAGTTAAGACTAAGTTAAGGGTCATAGTCTATCAGTCACATTTGTTCCCATGAAATTACTACATGGTAATGTGAGGGATTTGGGGTCCTGTTTAGAGAATTGTGCCCAAGGTCTCCCATAGTCATAACTACTACACACATCTCAATGAGCCATTAAGCAGGTCAAAGGACATGATAGATATTAAAATGTCTATTAATCCCTTTACCAAAATAAGTTATTCTTTGGAGCTCCTAACATTTCTATAGAACTACATAGACTGGGTTGAAAGTTGGTCTCAAATCTCAATTTATCAAAATCTGTTTCTTTCTTCCTAGGCACCTCCCACCTATAATGCCGTGGTGCAGATGGAGTATCTTGACATGGTGTTGAGTGAATCTCTCAGATTATTCCCAGTTGCTGGTAGAATTGAGAGGGTCTGTAAGAAGGATGTGGAAATCAATGGAGTGTTCATTCCCAAAGGGACAGTGGTGATGGTGCCAAGCTTTGTTATTCACCGAGACCCAGTGCACTGGTCAGAGCCTGAGGAGTTCCGTCCTGAAAGGTACTGGGTTCTTGGGAAAGAGAACCCACTCTGATCCAGGCTGGCTGGGCATATTCTGATGTCTGTTAGTATAGATAATAAATGTGTGGTTGTGCAAATATTTATTTGTATACTTTTTTATTTTTAGAGGTTTGTTTTCTTATTACAAGACTGATTATTATTTTACAATCTCGGGACTAAAGAATAGAAAGTTGTATTTGTGTATAGTCCAAATACCTTAAGATAGGCCTCATTAATAATGTGATATATATCATACTGACATTTTGCTATGAATATATAAATTTTATAATTTAGAATGACATCCTGTATTTTTCCATCATTTATTTTTTAAAAACTTATCTTTATTGTTGAAAGTAATACAGATGTCCCTCCTTTTTGTCCCCCATTGACACTCTCCTCTTCTCTCCCACCCCCCTCCCACCTTCACCACACTGTTGTCTGTGTCCATTAGTTAGTTGTCCATTATATATGCATATAAGTTCTTTGGTTTATCTCTTCTCACCTCCTACCCTCCTTCCCTCTGAGGTTTGTCAGTCTGTTTTCTACTTCCATGTCTCTGAATCTGTTTTGTTCATCAGTTTGTTTTGTTCATTAGATTCCACAAATAAGTGAGATCGTGTGATACTTGTCTTTCTCTGACTGGCTTATTTCGCTTAGCATAATACTCTCCGGGTCCCTTCATGTCGTCTCAAAGGATAAAAGATCTTTCTTTCTTACAGCTACATAGTATCCCATTGTATAAATGTACCATGGCTTTTTTATCCATTCATCTATACTGATGGACACTTGGGTTATTTTTAGACCTTAGCTATTGTAAATAGTGCTGGTATGAACGTAGGGGTGCATATATTCTGATTGGTGTAGAATGACATATTTTACACTACTTACTTTATTTAATAGTAAACTATAAACTATATGCTATGTATAAAACACCATCATATATAGGAGGCATATATATTTTTTTATCAGTCTGTGATTACATTCACATGCCATAATTTACTTAATCACTCTGATTTTAGAAATACAGGCTTTTTTTTTTTTTAAGTTTTTCTGTGCTATTCTCTTTCACTCTCTGAATTTACCACCAGTGTTCCTATAATGTATTTTTTAAAAACGTTGGCTGCTGTTCCTTTAGCATTATTGGGAGAGTGCAGGCTGACAGCCTGAGAGGTCCTCATCCCTGATGGTTTAAGCAGCCCCTTGAGGACAGAGGTGAATAGAGATCTCCCTGTGCTGTCTTTGACTGCAGTTCTGTGCCAGCTTTCTCCTACTCTCAGTATTTGGTGACTTCCAAAGGGAAGTGATCTGCTCTCTAGACCTTCTAAGACACTCCTCCTTAGGGGTCTTTAGCATGTTCTCTGGGAATTCAGAACCAAATTCCGGCTTGAACTCTGGAAAGAGTTGATGCTTCCCATTTAGAGTATTGGTGAGTAAATTGGAAAGAACTATTTAGGGCTCTAACTGTGATCTATACTTTTACTAGCACAACTGTAAGATTCCTAATGGCAGGGACCTTGTCTCATTTACCATGGTGTCCTTAGTTCTAGCTTATTGTCTACACATAGTACTTGTTGAAAGAAAGTTAGTTGACCAAAATTTTGTTTTCTGCACCAGGGGAACTTTTTGGTTCCTCGAAGCTTAGTAGCCTGCCCGTACCCCCGCCCCTCCCCAATAGCTTCATGAACATGAAATCAGAAATCTTTTACAGTATTTCTTTTTAAATTAAATTTATTGGGGTAACATTGATTAATGATATCATATAAATTTCAGTTATATAACTATTTATTTATTTATTTATTTATTTATTTATTTATTTTTGATCAGCAACAGTTTAATTAAGCCATAGCATTTTTAGGGTTTTCAAATGAGTACAATATAAAATCTCTCATAAAAATTATAATGATGCAAGGTAGACTATATTTTAGTACTGGTATAAGGGCAATAGCGGCTCTACAAATATTTAACTATAGGATTTCTATAACATTTTTTATGAACCTTTATTCCACAAGAATTATCAAATCATTTAAATTAAATTTATATAATACACAGTGGTTTATTAATATTAGAAGCATTATGAGTGCCTCTTAAAATATACTGTACAAATGCTCAACTGCTTTATTCTCAGTGATCATTCCCTCTATTCACACATAATATAAATGTTGATAGCAGGTTACATATAAACTTCTACTAGAAGCACAAATGTTTAACTATTATCTGTTGAATTTTCATCTATAAATGTGCTGTGAACATAAATGTGGATGTCATAAAAACAAAACAGTGTCCCCAGGTCTGCTTTCCAGTCCTGTGACTTTTACAAGCAATATTTATCTGTAGAAATATAGGCATTTCTGGAAAATTGCTAAAATATCTTTTTATCCTAAATTAACCAGGGGATATTTCAAGGATATCATCTATGTAGTTACTTCTCAGGCTAAATAAGTGCAGTGAAGATATGAAACCCCTTGGTTCCTATCCATGAACAACTGCTCTCCTTATTTCTGGAACTGCAGTGGCAGTTACAGCATTAAAGCTAATCCTGCATATTCAGTCACACTCACGCTAATGAGAGTTTCCCTTCCTCCATGATACTTAGAACGTTAGTGATAGGGATCCTTGATGAAGCTATAATAGTGTCCACTGTTAAGTAGATGTTTCTGACAAATGGGGGGAGGTTCCCAGAAATACCTGGCAACTTTGTAGGGGGCTGACTGACTGATAGGGTCACCAAATAAATATACAATGCCCAGTTAAATTTGAATTTCAGGTAAATGGTAAATTTTTTTTGTATACATATATCCCACGCAATATTTGGGACATAATTATACTAAAAAAATATTCATTGTTTAATGGGACATATTTATGTTTAAAAGTTATTCGTTGTTTATCTGAAATGCAAATTTGATTGGTGTCACATATTTATATTTACTAACTCTGGCAACCCTGGACTGGCAGGGAAGAACAAAAATCCAGTTAGGTGTGCATTATTACTGTTACTGAATCAGCAGGCTACTGAAGACAGAGTATCTAGTGAACCTGCTACAGACCTCAAAGAATCCTTCACAGGGCACTGAGGAAAACACAGGTTCATGTTGAAGTCTTCATGAAACTTATATGTAGCTGTATGAATGTGGACAGCACACATCAAAATAACAAATATCTCAGACTTCAGTGAGCCAGATAGAACTACATACCCAAGATGTTAGAAATGTTACATTCTAATTTGTAAGGTCACATTAGGTCTTTTGCCTCCAAACCTTTTGGAAAATAGTTGAATTTGGATGGAGGATGCTCTTACCTCTTAACTGTTTATAATGAACAGAAATAAAATCTAAAGGGTCTTTTTTATTGATCAAGTTTGTAGCACTTAATGAATGTATGAGTTTTATAGGCTGAAATACTTTTCAATTACCTGAGAATACCCAAGATGAATGGGAACTAGGTTATTTTCTTAAGGTTATAACTGCACCTACAGAGTACAAATTAGTTATCTAGTTCAATTTGAGCCTCTCCACCCTAAATTGGGTAATTCCAGGATACAAATTGCTCTGGGGATTGTATTTTCTATTCTGTTCTCTTATTGATCATGCAAACTAGAAAATATCCAAATACCCACTTTATACCACAGTATAAATGGGCTCCATATATATTGTAATTCTTTTAATAGAATTATAAATTAGAATAATTATTTATACATACTACATTTTTTTTAAAAGGAGTGGGGTGACCTTATGGGTATTTTATGGATGATCACATGGATACAGGCAGAGTTGGCATCAGTTTTGTTCATCAAAGCTGCTTGTAGAAAGTGGCAGCGTTTGAGTTGGGCTTCTATGGTGAGCCAGCTGAAACTTTCTCCTTAAGGCTTGGGTCATTGCTGGAGTCAATACAGTTTCTGTTTCCATATTTTCTTTATTGGTAAGAGGGGTCCCACTTGGCTTCTTTCTCCATGGACTTTTCTAAGTGGTTTCCACAAATGTATCTGGCATTTACCAGGAGTAATTAAGACATCTGTAACTTGAGTTGATAACACTTTGGAGTTGGGCTTCAGGGCAACACATTGCAGGTCAGAGACCATAACTAGTGGAATCTGTGCCTTTGGTGAAGGAACAAGCTTCTTCTTTTCATCGAAACTGTTTCCTTTTATTTCACAGTCATTAGATCTTTAGGTGTTATCTGCATGGGTCCATCTTTTTTAAATGGTTCAGCCTGAAGTGCTTTAGTGTGATTGAGTTTTGTGAACAGCACAGGTGCTGTGGGAGGTGGAGGGGCAGGTGGAGGTGGAGGAGGTGGAAGAGGAAGTTGGCCTGCTGGCTGTGGCAATGTGGCAGGAACTACAGCTTGGGATTCTCCAGGTGTGGTCAAAGCACAGGTAGGCACATTTGTAAGTTTACCACTCATGTAACAGTTTTGACCACAGCTTGGACAGGTAGAATTTTCTGAGATGCTTTTCAGTGCTTCCTGGAGCTTGCTTAATTTACTTTCTGAAATGCAAAACTGCTGTTTTAGACTGTGAATTTCTCAATGGCAGAAAAGATGGTGTCTTTCAATACTTCTAAACTCTGGGTTTTGCCGTTCTGGCACCAGTTGTATGTCAACCATCCTCTATTTGTCCAAAGTTTTACTGCATCTTTAATACTTGGAAATTTGAATACCAGGATGATCTTAGCCAGCTTCTGCTAAGGGGTGTATTTGTTGAAGGAATAACCACTCTTTCTGCTGAGGGTGGCAGAGGGGGAGGTATAAGTAGCTTGGACTGAAAATAAGGGGCTTTTTTTTTAATCATATAAGTGCAAAATGTTATTTCTTTATACAACTATAATAGAATTTGGGTTAAACCACTAGGATTTATTTTTTAAAAGATATAAAAACTGCAAGAAGATCTGAATCCAAAGTTTTCCCTCTGATAGTACCAAATACCACAGGTACAGGTTATTATACAAATGTGTACAAATTTTAAATACAACAGGATTTGATTTGAAAGGAAAACAAACAAAAAGCAGGTCCTCATCAGGATTTCATTAATGTGTACACATGACAAGGGTAGGACTGACTTCTTTTGGTACTAAGCTATGTCTTCAAGGCCCCTCCTTGATACCCTGTGTCAAACAGGAAACTTCCATGGGTACAGATGAGGCATGGTACAGGTTCTAACACACGAAATCAAAACAAGATTTCTGTTCTTGATTTTGGATCCCAAATATTCCCGTTTGCTTCTGTTTTCCCAATTAAATCTCAAAACTGCTCTGAGCTGAGAAAGGCATTCGGCAGCCAGAATACCTTTTAAGAAATAGACCACACTGGTGAGGAGAAGGGAGGCATTAAGCAGGACTCGGGCTGGCTGCACTGTCCTCGGACCTCTATTTGGACGCCAGAGAGAGAGCTCCATCTCGCCTGGGAAGAAAGCAGGTACCTCAGAGCTGGTGTTTGGCAGGGAATCACACACATTTAAAAACAACCCTGATGTGCTCAACTGTCTTCTTTGGAACCAGGAAGCAAAAGTCTGGTTCTTTGGAAATAAGGGCAGCTGGAAATGAAAACATTCCTTTCTATTTACTTTCTTGACATTATTGAACTATAAAGAATTAGAATCCTGACATCAAATGATTCCTTTTTGAGGCACAATACCTTAAAATGCAGATGATTTAGAGTTTTCAGAGGTCAGAGGAAGGAAGGGAGGAATAAATAACAAGTCTGTAACTTCCACATGCTGTTGCTGGTGGAGGCTTTTGTTATTAAGTTATATATACAGAAATTTACAGGATAAATTAAAATCTAAGAGATTTTACAGAGTTAAGTACACATAATTAAAACACATTCACAAGCACACATAAATAAACCTACATGAGAATCAACTACTTTTTTTTTGCAATTCACTTATGTGTGGAAGGCAGAACACCGTATTTGCCCACCAGGGGAGCCAATAAGATGAACCCCAAAATCCCATTGGGCAAAGTTCATCTTCCATTGCCACCAAGCAACTAAGCAGAACCTGTGAGGACTTGGGGCTGAGCGAAAGCTGCCAGTGGAAGACACCACTCTTCGTTCTGCAGGCCAGAGATTCTGGATCAGCTCACCATGTATGCAGTTCGACCGGTGGCACTGACAGCTCTAGCCTTTTCAAAGTGTTTATGCTGCCAGGACTCACAAAACTCCTTGGCCCTTACTGAGGCTGCCAATGATTACGACGCACTTTGAGACGAGGACACCTGTATAGCAGGAACTGGACTGAACTCCCTACTAGCTCACCTTTGCCATCGCAGTAACTCTCAGATGGGAACGATTTGATCACCTCCCACCTAAGACACTTCAAGTTGAAAGGCTTTTTGCACTTTCAGTCAACTGGCATCTTCCCATAATCTTTTCTGTTACATTTCAGACTGTGAGACAGGTAAGGCAAATGGTCCGTGATGGATCTGGAGGTACAACTGTGCTTGGGGAAAAAAATCACATTTTAGCTGTCCATAAAGAGATGCACTTGGCACCCAGAAGAAGCCCCCAGCCCCCAAGTTACATCGATTCTTAAGGCAGATTTGTCCACCACAGGAGAAAAAAAAATCCCAAGCCCATATTCATGCGAAGGTTTCCTCTTGGCTAAACCTTTGCCATTTCATAAAATTATTAAAAGTGAAGTAGTTACAGCCCTATCTATATATTGTACATTATATATATATGTGTGTGTGTGTGTGTGTGTGTGTATATGTGTGTGTGTGTGTGTGTGTGTGTGTATCTTTATGTATATGTATATAAAAATTTAAAACCTTCATCCAGTGGCCAGTGAAGGGATCTGGAACGATCATATATACACAAACCAGCAATGGGGTAGGATAAGGTTTCTGTCCCAGGATTCTCTGCTGTCACAGTCCAGGCATGATGTAAGTAATGTTGTCTAGTGTGTTTGACAAGACCTGTTTGGGACAGCCATTCAGTTCAGGTAGTTGTGTAGTCAGACATGCCAAGGGCCCGAGCACACAGATGATGGAATCCAGAAGCACTGACAAGCTGCCGGCCACAGCCACCATGCCCTCTGTTTCCTGTAGGCAGGGTCCGATGAGTCTGAGGGACTCTCCCAACAGCTGTAGATGAGCAGCAACAAAGCCCCTGAGGCAGGTAATAACATGGTGGTGGGCGGGGACTTCTTTTGGGGTGACAGTACTCCTACAGAGGAAGCTTTTACTTTCATGGAGCCTTCTGAGCTGGATGCTTTTCTTTTCGCAGTTGCAGCTTCTGCTTTGTTCTGTTTGTGTTGCAGATACTGAAATCAATTTGCCCTTTTCTGGCAATTGCTTCCACACCTCAACCAGCTTTTTACTAAGTTCCCCAAGATCTATGCCTGGGTGGTGGGCCACAATGGTCACACAGTACTCTTTACAGAACACCTGATAGGCCAACATGTTCTTTTTTGGCTTTTCTCCTCTTTCTCTTTATCCTTCTCTTTTTTATTTTCTTTTCTCACTATGCCCATCTGTGTGGAGGCCAGGAAGTGGTGGGGGAGTGGCAGCTGCTCTGGGGTAGGGGATGCTGGGAGGGAGGGCCAGGTGTCATTGTGATCTCTCCCACCGCTGCAGCAGAAAGTCCTGAACTTCTCTTGGACTTGGAGTGGCGTTTCTCTTTATGCTTCTCCTTGTCCTTCTTTTTGCTCTTCTTTGACTTCTTTTCCTTTTTGATTTCCTGGTAAGAATCATCTATCACCAACTCGCCAGCCTCTAGCTCCCCTCCAGAGGATGAGTCTGATTCTTCTAGGATAGGTTCTAGCACTGAAAGATCCGGGTTAGCACTGGGGGATTCTGGGAACTGGGAGGCATCTGACACACAGCCTTCAGGGCCAGGAGATGAATGTGGGTCTAAGGATGACTTGTGCTTCTTCTGGGCTGTTTTCAGAAAGCTCTGTAACTGGTGTCCTAGGAGTAAAGCACTTTGCTCATCCCGAGCTGATTTCTTAGAGGACTTTTTTGCAGTTGCTTGCTGAGATGGGTACTGAAAAGACTCCTCATCAACTGAGCAGTTTCCCTTTTTCTTTGGTGAGAGAATAAGTTTCATCTTTAAACCATCTGGCTCATGAACGATCAGTGTCTCAGTGTCACATAGAGCGGTTTCATATTTTTGGATTTGTGGGAAACACTGTCCTCCAGGGATAGTTCCCCACTGCTTCCACTTATTTTCTTCCTGTGGTGTTCCTTTCTACTCTCTGAATGGCTTGAAGAACTAGAGGACTTTTCTCTTGTCTTTTTGGAGGGCTTGGAGCCTGTTGCCAGTGGGGAAGTGATAGCTTTCAACAGGTCCATAGTTGTATCAGCAGCTTGTGGGCTGGACCTTTTCTTTTCTTCTGTGACGATTCCAAAGACGAAATATCTGGTGTATCACAAATGAAGACTTCTTCTATGCCGAATCCTCCAAAATACCAGCCCTCCACCTATCCTCCTCCTTCACCCTGGTTTATCGGCACTCAGAACAAGAACCACTGTCTTCCATAGTAGTAATGGTCAGAGGAGTGCTTCCTCTTCTTCTTGTGCATGTCCGTCCCCAAGAAGTAAAGTTCACTATCCTTTAACTTCTTCTTGGAAGAATTCCTGACCTGAGCAGCGATTTCTTCCTCTTCCCTTGAAAAATCTTTGTAAGAACGTTTCTTTTCTCGTTGGCTTCGGCCAGCTGCTAGTCCTATGTTCTCAAAGCTGTGATCACCATCAAAGCAATCTTCTTTCTTCATGGCATCATCATGCAGGGCAACATCATGCAGGGCACCATGGCGATCCTGCAGGGCCTTTGAGAATGTGTCACTGTGTCCAGGCTCCTTTCCAGCTACAGGACCAGGTCTTCGGCCACCCGCTGCCATCTTGGAGAAGGCACTTTTTTTTTTTAAATAATCTTTTTGCTTTTCACTTTCTTCTCTGTTGTCAGAACTTGAGTATGACTTCGTGGAGGGACCAATCGTAGCCATGGTCTCTCCAGTTGTACAATTTTATAATACATCTGTACACTTTATTATGTGCTCATCATCAAAGTCTAGTCTTCTCCCATCACCTTGTATTTGATCCCCTGTACTCTCCTTGTCCTCCCCACACCCTTCTTTTCCCCTCTGGTAACCACCATTCTGTTGTCTGTATCTATTTTATTTTTGTTTGTTGCTTTTTGTTTTATATCCCATGTATGACTGAAATCATATGGTTCTTGTCCTTTTCCATTTGCTTATTTCACTTAAAATAATACAACCAAGATCTATCGATGTTGTCACAATTGGCAATACTTCATCTTTGTATGGCTGAGTACTATTCCATTGTATATGTGTACCATATCTTCTTTAGCCAATTATCTGTTGCAGGGCACTTGTTCTGTTTTCATTCTTGACTATTATAAATAATATTGCAATGAACATAGGGGTACATATATCTTTATGAATAAGCATGTTCAAATTTTTCAGGTGTATATCCAGAAGAGATTGCTGGGTCATATTTTAGTTCTTAATTTTTTGAGGAACTTCCATACTGTTTTTCATAGTAGCTGTACCAATTTATATTTGCACCAGCAGTGTACAAGGGTTTTCTTTCTCCACACCCTCTCCAATATTTATTTCTTGTCCTATTGATAGTAGCTTTCTAATGGGAGTGAGATGGTATCTCACTGTAGTTTTGATTTACATGTCCCTTATAGTTAGTGGTAGTGTGCATTTTTTCACATATCTGTTGGCTATCTTATACTTCTCTTTGCTTCATTCAGTCACCAAAGAGTAAGTGCGATCTGGAAACAGCCCAAATGCCTATCAATAGACAAATGGATAAAAAAGCTGTGGTACATATACACAATGGAACACTATGCAGCCGTAAGAAAGAAAGATCTCTTATCCTTTGAGATGACATGAAGGGACCTGGAGAGTATTATCCTAAGCGAAACAAGCCAAACAGAGAAAGACAATTATTATATGATCTCACTTATTTGTGGAATATAATAAACATAACAGTCTGAGGAATGGGGTAGTCCCAGACATGGAAGTGGGGTACAGACTGACAATTCCCAGAAGAGGGGGTGGTGGGGGAGAGATAAACCACAGAACTTATATGCATTTATGCATGAACAATTGACATAGACAACAAAGCTGGGGACAGGGCGGGCAGGGAGAGGAAGGGAGGGAATCAGTGGGGGATAAAGGAGAAATATCTGTAACAAAAATAAATTAATTAATTTTAAAAATAAAATAAAATACAAAAAAAAAAAGAGTAAGTGCTTACCATGTGTCAGGAAGTGGGCCAGGCAGCGAGAAATCCATATGTTTAAATAAAAGTCTATTATGGAGAATTTTTGACATATACAAAAGTATATGTATATTTGACATATATAGAAGCATTTCCTAAACACATGTCTATGAAATACTTTCAATGCATCTTTGTGTGCTTATCACCAGCTTTATAGCCATCAACCCCGTCTACTGCCCTATCCACATGCCACTGATACCCTTCTCCTAATTTCCATATTATCTTAAAGCACACCATCTGTTAATATTTAAAATGTTCTCTAAAATATAAGAACTGTTATATATATATATATATATATATATATATATATAACCACAATGCCATGATCACTTTCCCCCAATACACATTTTTCCTTGATATAATCAAATATTGAGAAATCAAATTTGAATAAAGCATAGATTTACCTTCAAGGAATTTATAGCCTAGTGGAACAGACAGACAAGGAAACCAGTGATCATACTAGAGTAGAGGAGCATCAAATGCCTATCAAAGTAATATGATTTAAGCTATTCAATGAGAGAGAGAGGGGCAGAAGGGAAGAGGTCAAAGGAGAGGAGGGGGAAAAAGAGAAGGAAAGGGAAGGGGGAAAAATATCAACGTAACTAATGGGAAGTATTATTCCTGCTTCCTTCCTCCATGAGCATGTGCCCAGCATGAATTTAATGGAGGCAGAAACCTACTTTTTCTTTATTCATTTTCTTTTTGTCTTTCAGAGTGTGAACATCTCAACACCCTGAATGTAATTTAGTGTTTGAAAATAAATGTTCCTTTACACAGCATTTATGCCATCTCTTCAATGAGACTGAAAGTGCCTATAGCGTATGGAGAATGAAAAGGATCTATAGCTTACAATTCTCACAGCAAAATAACCATAGCAGGATCTCACTAACTAACCCACAGAAGTATCCTGTATACTACTGGTTGAGGAGTCTAAGTAAGAACCCTAAACATGTAGCTCTTGTGGTGTTTATGTTTCATTAATTGTTTCCATCTACTGTTGTGGAACCAGGTTCAGTAAGAACAAGGACAGCATGAATCCTTACATATACCTGCCCTTTGGAAGTGGACCCCGAAACTGCATTGGAATGAGGTTTGCCCTCATGAACATGAAAGTTGCTGTTATCAGAATTCTGCAGAACTTCTCCTTCAAGCCTTGCAAAGAAACACAGGTCAGACACTTAACACATTACCACTCTTCATAAATAGTACTTTACTGGGAAATTGAAACAAATTGATTCTCTCTCTCTCTCTCTCTCTCTCTCTCTCTCTCTCTCTCTCCACACACACACATATACATGAATGTGCTCATTTGTTGTTTAATGATTTATTCTCTAAGCCAGATTTTGGATTCATCTGTGACCTTTATGACCCCATTTGTCTAGAATGCTAAGCCCTCAGGCTTATAAATACCCAACTATAAAGGCCATCTAGGGTCAGTGTAGTTGGCATGACATGATGATGCAGAGTCCTTTGAGAAGGACTTAGTTTCAACTCCACTGGAAGGAAGGGAAGTTCTGTGCACAGTCCTGAAGGACAGTGATAAAACTGGGTCATGACTTTTGAATGCTGCTCTTTTCCACCAGAAGTTACAGAAGCTCTTGTGATAGTGGTTCTCAAACATTGGCTGTACAACAAAATCACTGGAGAGTTATAAAAAATCCTGATGCCTGAGTCATCTGAGACACTAAAATAATTCCTCTTTTGTGACTTTAAAAGCTCCCTCTTTGATTCTCATGAGCAGTCAAGGTTGAGAATCACTGATTACAGCATATCTACCTGATGTAAGAACTCCCACAGTCCAGGGCCATCCTGGATACTTGACCCCTCCTTCTGGGAGCCCATAAATTCCCAATGGTGCCTTTCAGTCATTCAAGAAATGCTTAAAGAGTGATTTGCAGTTGATTTAGAGCTCTTAGGTACACATTTTAGTCAATTTAATTTGATAAATTTAACATTTGCATTGTGCACTTTGTGTATATTCCTCTGAAATATATACTTATATACACACACACGCCATGGGGTGAAATTATAAAATATAAAAGGTTTTACATTAATAGAAGGATGTGGAATCTCTCCTCTGAAGAACATGCAAAGTAGTTGCCATTGATTCATGCTAAACAAGGCCCTATTATAAGGTTTATTTCTAGGACTTGTGCATTTATCATGCAGTTCCTTTCTTTAAGTAGGCTTTTCCAGGGAAGAGGAGGAGGATGAAGATAGTTTCCATCTTATTTGAGGCTTTAGGCAACTGTG
This sequence comes from Molossus molossus, assembly GCF_014108415.1. Classification (NCBI taxonomy): domain Eukaryota; kingdom Metazoa; phylum Chordata; class Mammalia; order Chiroptera; family Molossidae; genus Molossus; species Molossus molossus. The sequence goes on along the minus strand of NW_023425366.1, from coordinate 95,516,109 downwards.
TAGCAGTCCTGTGAGTGTGTACAAACGGGGAACTCAGCCCACAGAGGAAGTGGGTTTCTGGCACACCTGGGGTGGGGTAGACACTCCCTAAAAGCTCCCAGTCATCTATGGCTGGTGCTTCTCACCTTCCATGACAATTTTCTTACTCTTCAGTCGACTGAGATCAGAAAGTTACTGTGTTGGTAGCTCCCCCAACACTGAAGAAGTGGCAGGGTGAGAATTGAGCTAAAAAATTAGTCAAACAATATATAGGTCTTCAGAAGTTCACTATTTACACTATACTTGGGAGCCAGGAGATATTGAAAACAGGTACAATGCTTCATAAAAACCTTTTCTCATCATGAAACTGGAAGGTTTCCACTGGGAGAGGTGGCTGGGCTCTAGAAGTCTAGGATAGTCCATACAATTAAAACATGTACTCAGATTTACTTTGCAGTTTTCAGCATGCACAAAATTAACTCTATGTGGCTTTTCCAAATAGTTTTCCATAATGCCTGAAAATCTGGTTTAAATTTTAAAAACTCATCCTTTTTACTTAAAATTTAAACCAAAACAAACCAGCCAACATGCTTTTGTCTCCGGCCTGGTACAGAATAGGTGCTGTGTTGATATTTTCTTGAATGAATGTATTAATGAATGCTTTAACTGACAGTCTTGAGACAGCTTACTAAATAGGCATAAAGAAACAAAAATACATTATGCTAAAATTAATTTTTATATGTTTTAAAAGCATTATTGTCCTCAATGTATCTCATCTACTTTGCTTCTTTTGTTGCCAGTGCTTCATTAATTGGTTCTCATATGCTGTTTAACCTTTGCAGATCCCTGTGAAATTAATGTCTCAAGGATTTATTGAACCAGAAAAACCCATTGTTCTAATGGCTGAGTTGAGAGATGGGACTGTAACTAGAGCCTGACTTTCCCTAAGAATTTACTTTGTTCTTCAAGGAAGCTGCATCCTCCAACACCAGAGATCTCAATGTGCTTTGTGAATAAGTCCCTGAAATAAAGATGAACTTAACCTATTGCACTTGATGAATGACTATGGAGTCTGTACATTCTTTTAGCTTTCTCAATGTCTATACAGTATATTCTATCTTGTGTAATATAAGGGAAGTGACTAGATAAGTGCCAGATATGTAGACCCAGCTTATTGGGTCCTTATAATACTATCTCCATCCATCCCCACCTGGTACTGTCCACTGTTCTTTAACAATAGTCAAGAATAGCCCTGGCCGGTTTGGCTCAGCGGTTAGAGCGTCGGCCTGCGGTCTGGAGAGACGCGGGTTCGGTTCCCGCTAAGGGCACGTACTTCGGTTGCAGTTTGTCCCCGGCCCTGGTTGGTCGTGCGGGTGGCAGCCACTCGATGTGTCCCTTCACGTCGATGTTTCTCACTCTCTCTCCCTTCCTCTCTCTCCCTCCCACTCTATCTGTACAAAAAAAAAATAAATAAATAAAAAAATAAAAAAAAAAAAAAAACAATAGTCAAGAATACAAATTCCTCTATGATTTTGTCAACAAATTTTAACGGATGCAAGAATTATTGTGGTAATAGCCATAGTGACATTTATATCACTATATATATATATATATATATATATATATATATACATATATATATCCTCACCCGAGGACATTTTTCCATTTTTTGTTCAGATAGAGCGGGAGGGAGAGAGAGGAAGAGAGAGAGAGAGAAACATCGATGTGAAGGGACACATCGAGTGGCTGCCACCCGCACGACCAACCAGGGCCGGGGACAAACTGTAACCGAGGTACATGCCCTTAGCGGGAACCGAACCCGTGTCTCTCTGTACCGCAGGCCGACGCTCTAACCGCTGAGCCAAACCGGCCAGGGCTCACATTTTATTTTGAATATTCTAAATTGTATATTATATTGAGCAACTCAATAAACATCTCTTCACAATAGTATTATCTAATGCTTTCATGCGCAGTTGGGGGAATTTATAGAACCAAATCAATGGGAGCAGTGACTAAATGTTTTTAACCATCACAGTTGCTGGTTGGGTGGGTCCTTTTTCAGAACTCCAATTTGATATATTAAGATAAGTGAATGAAAAGGATGACCCAAGGTTTGGCTACAAAAAGGAGGATTGATCAAATAAGTAAATTTATTATGGGTAATGAAATCCCGGCTTCTCACTATCTGAGAAAGATGTCACAGATTCAGAAAGAGAGAAAACCAGAATGAACCATGTGGGCTCAGAGATTGGAACTGAATGTATTGTGTAAGTTCATGCTCTTCTATATAAGTAAATGATAGCTAGGTGTGTGTGTGTGTGTATGACTGTGTGTACATACATGTATCCATGTTAAAGGGTAGGGTCCCAACAGCTGTTCTGATTGGAGGGTAAAGATTTCACTATTGCCCTGGCTGGTTTGGTTCAGTGGTTAGAGTGTCAGCCTGAGTACCAAAGAGTCATAGGTTCGATTCCAGTCAAGGGTATGTACCTCGGTTGCGGTTCATCCCTGGCCCCGGTTGGGGTCTTGCAGTTGGCAACCAATCAATGTGTCTCTCTCACATTGATGTTTCTCTCCTTCTCTCTCTCTCTCTCCTCCCCTCCCTCCCTCCCACTCTTTCTGAAGATAAATGTAAAAATGTCCTCGGCTAAGGATTAAAAAGAAAAAAGAAAAGATTTCCACTATCAATAGCATATGGTGGTTGAGATGGAAGGCTCTTCCTGAATTCAGTAACTAGATCTGTCACTCACAAGCTGGGTGACCTAGTTTTTTAATCTTGAAAAATCTCAGATTCCTCATCCATGAAGCAGGGATGATAATAGTACCTTCCTCATGGGGTAATTACGAGGACTATGGAAGTTAATACAGATGAGACTCTGAGAATCATTCCAAGCACATGGTGAACCATGTGCTGGCCACTGTTGTTTAGATTCATACTTTTTAGAACAGTTTTCTCTGAGCTGCAGAGGTCACAGAAGCAGCCCAATTTGCCACAGATCAAGTTGTGGAAGAGCCAATTTGTTGAATGACTCAGTCACTGGACTCCAGAAGATACTTTCTGATGTTTAGTTTCTTCCCCACCTCAGCTGCCCTATGATGTAAAGAAGTGGGTTTTCTGTAAATACATTTTACAATTTTTTTTTTTTCTGGATTTATGGCCTTCCTGACCTCTGCCCTATTACCTGCATTGTCCCTTTCTTTGGCCTGCCCTGCTGCCCCCATTCTATGGGCACATTGTTGTATTGGTGAACTATTCCTGAAACAAATTTTTACTATTTTCTCTATTTTCATGGACTTATGGCAGTGACAAAATATTCTAGACTTAATGTCTCATGGTTTTGGTGAATTGACTTATCTTGAATTGACTTTAGGTGATGTGCCTGAAGCAGGCACTGGGTTTCCAGCCAGCTGCTCCAGGTTTCAATGGTCCCTCAACCCTGGCCACATTTACTGACAACTCGGCCTTCCCTATTTCAGTGACTTGCAAGTGGCTTACATCATTGTGCCCATGACCCTTCATGGTATGCCATAAGAACTGGTACTAATGATTTATTAATTGGACTATTTACAGAGTGATGTGACCTCTGCACTCTCCATCTTATTAAATTTCAGGGTGGTTGTGCAAAGTGGAGATGATGCCTTCATTCATATATTCACTCAAAACCTTCATGCTAGGTATAGAACTCTTAGGCCCCAGGAATATAGAAGTAAATAAATCATGGTTCCTACCCAGAGGGATTTCATAATTTAATTGGAGAGACAGAAACATAATTATTGTACAGTCATTGAGCCCACAGACATCCTTTTTATGGCCCATTAGGAAAGGAGACTAGATCCTATTAGTCTGCTAGGCCTCCCATAGTGAAGTACAATATACTGGTGGCTTAAACAGCAGAAATTTTCTCACAGTTATGGAGGCTGGAAGTCCAAGATCAAACGGCTAGTTCTTTCTGAGGCCTCTCTCCTCGATGGCTATTTTCTCTCTGTGTTTGCACATGGTCTTCCTCTGTATCTATATGTGTCTGAATCTCCTTTTCTCATAAGGATACCAGTCATATTAAATTGGGACCCACCCATATGTTCTCATTTAAAGTTAATTAGCACATTGAAAGCCCTGTCTCCAACTACTGTCACATTTTGAGGTACTGGAGATTAGGATTTCCACATGTGAATTTTGGGTGTGGGGAACAAAATGCAGCCTATAACAGGACCAGAGGGGAGCCTGGGGCCTGCACACGGATGTCACAGGAGGAAGAAGGGAAACTCCCACACAGAGAGCAGTGAACATGCACTCTCATCAAGGCTGCCTGGAGGGCAGAGCTGGGCCCTTAATACCAGTTAGAAGGCTCCAGTTTAGCAAGGGAGACTCAGGCTTGATAGAACCATGAATGCAACAGTGAGTCTTTGAAGACCCTCTGCAGAGCCAGAGCAGGAAGAAGACATCACCTACAAGGTGCAGGGTGGGCTGATGGTCTGACGCCCACTGTACCATTTCCATAGATCATATTCCCAAAGATCCCAATCTCATCCTGGGAAGAGCAGGGAAAAAGGGGGTCAGCAAGGCCAAACTTAGAGAAATCCATTACCCAAATGAAACCAAAAGGTTTTTTTTAAGGAAAAAAAATTCTTCCACACCAATTTTACTCCAGGTAGGGCTTCATGGGGATGATGTTCTCATTTATGAAAAGTTAAAAAGCTACATTTGCTTTGAGCATCTGTGTGCATTTTCAAAAGTGCTATATCTCTTATTTTTACAATTGATACCATAATACAATTAAGAAACAGAGATGAGAGAAAAAAGATGGTGGCAGGCAGGACAAGAGTGAAGGTGAGTGTGTAAGAATGTGAGCAAGTGTGAAAGAGTGTGAGTGGACATGAGGGTGGACGAGCAACCTCGGAGGAGTGCAGAAATGTTGTGCAGAGGGTTCCTGTGCTGTGGATGGGGAAGCAGCTAGCTACCACAGTAAGAGGCTTGTCAGAGTGCTTCTCCCTGTGTGGCCAGAAGGCTCTGCTGTTTTGGAAGATCTGCTGGTCTTCTCTGGGAGGAGGCAGTGGGGAGTGGTTAGAGTCGAGCCACCTGATTCCACCAGTGGGCCTCGCACCATCGAACCAGTAGACCCTGCTGTGTTAATGTGGACCAGCGCACAGTAGCAGTGCTGTGAGAGTGCCTGCTCGAGGAAGCAGGAATCAGCCAGGAGCTGAACACCATCCCCCACAGCAGCAGTGACTGGATGAGAGTGGAGCCCCAGCCCCAAAAGCATCTGACGATCAGGAGCCAAGACACAACACCAGCAGCAGAGGCTCAGGAGCAGACATCCGTCCCCAGGCAGCAGCAGTGCAGATCAGCAGCTGAGACCCATCACCAGCAGCATCAACAGAGGCTGATCAGGAGCTGTGCCCCATCCATAGCAGCAACAAGGCTTAGGCAGCCAAAACCCACCCCTGACAACTGCAGCAGTGGATTTGGAGTGAGCCCCTCCCCCAGCAGCAGCAAAGTCTGGGAAGCTGAGCATCCCAAGCCCCCAACAGCAGCAGAGGATTGGGAGCTGAGAGCCCTCCCTGGCAATAGCAGCAGAAGTAGCAGCACAAACCAGGAGCGGTCACTCACCCCCAGCAGCATCAGCAGCTACTGATCAGGAGCTGAGCCCTACCAGGCAGCTGGACCAGCTGGACCTGCACACACCAGCAGTGCCTACCACGACAGACCAGTACTAACCCCCAGTTGTCAATCCTCCAGGACCCACAGCAGGCAAGAGGCATCATGCACCAAAACATTCTTGGAGGCACAGCACCTTATTTGATACACATTGAGCTGCCTACACATCCCAAAATCCCTCACCGAGCCTGGAACTACCAGTCTGCTAAAATGGTGAGACAAAGAAACAATACCCAAATGAAAGAAAAGGAGGAATCACCCAAAAAGGAATTACATAAAATGGAAGCAAGCAGTTTGTCAGATAAAAAATTCAAAGCAATGATTTTAAGGTGCTCAAAAAATATAGTGACAACTTCAAGCAACTTAATGAGAATTATAAAGAGCTTAGTGGGAACTACACCAGCATAAAAAAAAAGAGGTAGAAGCTATGAATAAAAATCAAGTGGAAATAAAGAATGACATAGCTAATATGAAAAATACCTTAGAAGGATTCAATAGCAGGCTAGAAGAAGCCAAAGACCGAATCAATGATTCTGAGTGGCATGAAGTATACAAAGTAATGAAAGGTGAGGGGATGAATCCAAAACTCCTCTATTAAGCAAGGCTATCATTCAAAATTGAAGGTGAAATAAAGAGCTTCACAGACCAAAAAAAAGCTAAAGGAATTTACTACCACCAAACCAGCACTGCAAGAAATGCTAAAGGGACCATTGTAAGATGAAGAAGAAATATGAGAGAGAGAGAGAGAGAGAGAGAAAGAGAGAGAGAGAGAGAGAGAGAGAGAGAGAGAGAGAGAGAGAACAAGAACACAGGAATAAAATAAAAATGGCAACTAATACATATCTATCAATAAGAATTTTTTTTTTTTTTTTTTTTTTTAATCCTCACCCGAGGACATTTTTCCATTTTTTGCACAGATAGAGTGGGAGGGAGAGAGAGAGAGGGAAACATCGATGTGAAAGGGACACATCGAGTGGCTGCCACCCACACGACCAACCAGGGCCGGGGACAAATTGCAACCAAGGTACATGCCCTTAGCGGGAACCGAACCCGGGTCTCTCTGGACCGCAGGCGGATGCTTCACCCGCTGAGCCAAACCGGCCAGGGCAAGAATTTTAAATGTAAATGGCTTAAATGCTCCAATCAAAAGACACAGGGTAGCTGACTGGATAAGAAAACAAGACCCATATATATGCTGTCTACAAGAGACCCACCTCACAACAAAAGACTCACACAGGATAAAAGTCAAGGGATGGAAAAAATTTTTCCAGGCAAATAGAAATTAAAAAAAGAAAAAGCTGGTGTAGAAATACTCATATGTGAGGACCATAATAAGAGATAAAGAAGGTCACTATACAATATTAAAATGATCAATCCAACAAGAGGATATAACCCCGGTAAACATATATGCACCAAATATAGGAGCACCAAAATGTATTAATAAATATATGGAGGACTTCAATGGAGAGATCAATAGCAATACAATCATACTGGGTGACTTTAATTCCCCACTGACACCACTGGATAGATCTTCTAGACAAAAAATTAACAGGGAAACAGAGTCCTTAAGTGACAAACTAGATCAATTGGACATAATTGATATTTACAAAACATTTCACCCCAAAGCTGCAGAATATATATTCTTCTCAAGTGCACACCGGACATTCTGGAAGAAAGACCACATGTTAGGATACAAAGTAACTCTACAAATTCAAGATTGAAATTACATCAAGTATTTTCTCAGATCACAATAGCATGAAGCTAGAAATCAATTACAATAAAAACACTCAAAAGCATTCAAACACATGGAGGCTAAATAGCATGTTATTAAACAATAAATGGGTTACAAATGAGATTAAGAAAGAAATTAAAAACTTCCTGGAAACTAATGAAAATGAACACACAACAATACAAAATCAATGGGACACAGCAAAAGCAGCCCTGAGAGGGAATTTCATAGCAATACAGGCCTATCTCAAGAAAGAAGAAACATTTCTAATAAATTATCTAACTCAACAACTTAAAGATTTAGAAAGAGAACAAAAAGAAAAACTCAGAGTTAGTAGAAGGAAAAAGATTATAAAATCAGAGCAGAATAAATTATATAGAGACTATCTTTAATAAATGGTGCTGGGGAAATTGGACAGCTACTTGCAGAAAAATGAAACTAGACCATCAACTTACACCCTACACCAGAATAAACTCAAAATGGATAAAAGACTTAAATGTAACTCATGAATCTATAAAAATCCTAGAAGAGACTGTGGGCAACAAAATTTCAGACATCATACGCAGCAGAATTTTTACTGACACATCACCTAAGGCAATAGAAACAAAGGAGAAAATGAACACATGGGACTACATCAAATTCAAAAGCTTCTGCACAGCGAAAGATACAATCATCAAAACGGAAAGGCTACCCACTGTATGGAAGAGCATAATTGCCAATGATATATCAGATAAGGGGTTAATTTCCAATACATATAGAGTGCTCATACAACTCCACAAAAGGAAGACAAAGAATCCAATTAAAAAATGGGCAGAGGAACTAAATAGACACCTCTCCAAACAGGACATACAAATGGCTAAGAAACATGTGAAGAAATGCTCATCATCACTAATCATCAGAGAGATGCAAATCAAAACAACAATGAGGTATCACCTCACACCTGTCAGAATGGCCGCCATCAACAAATCATCAAACAACAAGTGTTGGCAAGGGTGTGGAGAAAAGGGGACTCTAGTGCACTGCTGGTGGGAATGCAGACTGGTGCAGCCACTATGGAAAACAATATGGTGTCACCTCAAAAAACTAAAAATTAATCTTCCATTTGACCCAGTGATCCCACTTCTAGTAATATACCCTAAGAAGCATAAAACACCAATCAGAAAGAATATATGTACCCCCATGTTTGTAGCAGCACTATTTACAATCACTAAGATCTGGAAACAGCCCAAGTGTCCATCAGTAGACAAATGGATCAAAAAGCTGTGGTACATATACACAATGGAGTACTACACAGCGGTAAGAAAGAAAGATCTCTTATCCTTTGAGACTACATGGAGGGACCTTGAAAGTATCATCCTAAGTGAAACAAGCCAAACAGAGAAAGACAAGTTTCATATGATCTCACTTATTTGTGGAATATAATGAACATAACAGTTTGAGGAATGAGGTAGTCCTAGAGACGCGGAAGTGGGGTACAGACTGACAATCCCCTAAAGAGGGGGGAGGTGGGGGAGGGATGAACCACAGAACTTATATGCATGTATGCATGAATAGTGGACATGGACAACAATCTGGGGAAGGGGCAGGGAGGGAGGGGGAGGGGGGAATCAGTGGGGAAAAAAAGGAGAAACATCTGTAACAAAAATTAATCAATAAAAAAAATTATATAGAGGCTAAAAAAAAAAACAATACAAAAGATCAATGAAACTAAGATCTGGTTCTTTGAAATAATAAACAAAATTTATCAACCTTTAGCCAGACTCACAAAAGAGAGAGAGAGAGAGAGAGAGAGAGAGAGAGAACCCAAATTAATAAAATCAGAAGTGAAAGAGGGGAAGTAACAACAGACACCACAGAAATACAAAGGATTGTAAGAACATATTATGAACAGTCATATACCAATAAATTAGACAACCTCGGTGAAATGGACAAATTCTTAGAATCATATACTACTCCAAAACTCAACTGGGAAGAGTCAGAAAAGCTAAATAGACAAATAACAATTAAGGAAACAGAAGAAGTAAGAAATATAATCTCATCAAATAAAAGCCCTGGTTCAGACGGCTACAAGGGGAGTTTTACAAAACATTCAGAGAAGAACTATCACCTATTCTCCTCAAACTATTCCAAAAATTCAAGAGGAAGGAAAACTTCCAAGCTCTTTTTACAAGACCAGAATAATACTAATCCCAAAACCAGATAAAGTCACCACAAAGAAAGAAATTATAGGTCAACATCCCTGATGAACATAGATGCCAAAATACTGAACAAAATCTTAGCAAATCAAATCCAGCAATATATTTTTTAAAAGTATACACTAGCCCTGGCCGGTTTGTCTCAGTGGTTAGAGTGTCAGCCTGCAGACCAGGGAGTTCCGGGTTCAGTTCCCACTGAGGGCACATAACAACAACAAAAAAAATTATACACCATAACCAAATGGGATTTATCCCAGGGATGCAAGGCTGGTACAATATTCATAAATCAATAAATGTGATATACCACATAAACAAAATAAAAGATTAAAACCATGTGATCTTATCAATAGACACTGAAAATGCATTTGACAAAATCCAGCATCCATTTTTGATAAAATCTCTCAGCAAAGTGGGAATAGAAGGCTCATATCTCAATGTAATAAAGGCCATTTATGACATCATAATCAATGAGCAAAAACTAAAAGCATTTCCCTTAAGAACAGGAACAAGACAGGGATGTCCACTTTCACCAGTACTAGAAGACTTAGCCACAGCAATCAAACAAGAAGAAAAAAATAAAAGAAATCCAAATTGAAAAGGAAGAAGTGAAACTGTCATTTTTCGCAGATGACATGATATCGTACATGGAAAACCCTAAAGACTCCATCTAAAAACTTCTAGATTTAATAAATGAATTCAGCAAAGTAGCAGGATACAAAATCAATATCCAAAATCACTGACATTTTATAATGAGCACAGAGAAAGAGAAACTAAAAAAAAGTCCCATTTATCATCCTGACAAAAAAACTAAGATACCTAAGAATGAACTTAACCAAAGGAGTAAAGGACCTGTTCACAGAAAACTACAGGTCACTGAAAAAACAAATAGAGGAAGATAAAAAGAAGGGAAGCGGGAAATCGAAAATGGCAGCAGGCAGGACCTGAGGAAGGGTGAGTGTGTGAGAGTGTGAGCTAGTGTGTGAGAGAGTGTGAGTGGACGTGAAGGTGGATGACCAAACTCGTGCAGTGCAGAGACGTGGAGCAGAAGGTTCCTGCGCTGTGCCCAGGAGCAGCCAGCTTCTGAGGTAAGCAGCTCTTCGGGGTACCCCTCTCCTTGGGCCACGGGGAGGTCCCACCATTTTGGAAGATCCCGGGTCTTCCCTGGGAGGAGGCAGTGGAAACAGCTAGGACCCAGCAACCTGAGCCCACCAGTGCACCTGGCACCATCAAACCAGTGGACACTCTGTGTCGACACAGATGGGTGCACAGTAGTGGAGCTCCCAATGTGCCAGTCACAGAAGCCACGAACAGGAGGGAGCCTAGCACCATCCCCCATAGCAGCAGCCTGATCAGAGTTGAGATATACCCCCAGCAACAGAGGCTGGGGAGCAGACATCCATCCCCAGGCAATAGAAGCACAGACCAGCAGCTGAGACCCATCCCCAAAAACTACAGCAAAAGCTGAGCAGCAGTTGAGCCCAACGGGGTAGCAGCACTCCCAGCAGCCAGCAGCCGGACCTGGGGCTCCACAGAGGTCTGTGTGGTCCAGCAGCTCACAAGTGCAGTGGGAAGCCAGAGGCCAAGAGAGACTGGTGCAATCCACCTGCCCATCCACGGGACCTGCAAGGTTCAGGGGCACCAGAGAGGACTGTGCCATCCAGTTACTCACAGGAACTGTGGGGTACTGAGAGGCCTGTGCGACCCAGCAGAGAATGTGCGATACGGTTACTCACGGGACCTGCTGGGTGCTGAAATACCAGAGAGGCCTATGCAACCCAGCAGGGACTGCACGATCTAATTACTCCCAGGACTTGTGGGGTACTGAACCACCGGAGAGGCCTGTGGGACCCAGCAGCCTATAACATAGGCATAGAGCCGGGTCCCCAAAGGAACTGTGTGATCCAGTTACCCACAGGACCTGCAGAGTGTAGGGGCACAAGAGAGGCCTGTGGGACCCAGCTGCGCACAAGATAGGCATCGAGAATGTGAAAATGGAGGCAGAGTAAATAGAAGCTACACAGACGATCTCCCAGGACCAAATGGGAATTACAACTAAAATAAAGACAAATCCTTGGAAAAAAGCAACAGAAGAGCAGCAGGACAGGACATAACCAGGAACACTGGTAGGATCTGCAGAGGTATGAGAGGGTGGCGGGCTGGAAGCCCAGGCACAGCAGCAGTCTTAGCTGTGAGCAGTGCTCTTAAGGAATAAAGACCAAGCGCACTCCACAGCGCAGAGAGCCTGGACAGAATGCTAAAATAGCCACAGCCACTCACCTGCGGGCTATGGCAGAGGGAGGGCAGACTGGGCTAGAACTCTGTGGGGACCCTGGGATTGGGAGGGCACTGAGAATTTTTGCTGAGTTGTGGACACAAAGGATGGTGGACAGTGTGCTCCTTCCCAGAGCTGTGGGGAAAAACAGCAGCCCCCACCTCAGAGATTCAGCCTCTCCCAGGTTAGGTGAAGTAATGCAAATGGAGGCTCATTAACAACCAGCATCTATCCCACCCTCTGGAAATCCTCTTATGCAAAACACCAGGGCTACATTCAAAGGCACTGAGTAACTGAGACTACTAGCCTCCAGGAAAAAGCTAAAGGATAGCTGAACCTTGCCTGGGCTTGCAAATCTACCCAGGAAAGTAAGATTTGACAGTGATGTTTAACATGGGCCCACCCAGGCCCATCCAAACCCAGTATAGGGAGCCACAAACAGCAGAACACCAACACCCACAGGGAAAATTTGACAGGCTCTAAAACCCACTGAGATAGCCAAAATGGTGAAACAAAAAAACAAATCTCAAATAAAAGAACAAGAGAAGTCTATCAAAGATGAGATAAAGTAAATGATCAGAGGTAGAGTTCAGAGCCATGATCTTGAGGAAGCTCAACAGCATGACTAAGGACATCAGAACCATGAGTAAGATATAGAAACACTGAAAACCAACCAAGTTGAAATGAAGAATGACAAAGCAGAAATAAAGAACACATTGGAAGGACTAACCAGCAGAGTAGAGGAAGCTGAGGACTGGATCAGTGAATTAGAAGACAGGGTAGAAAAAATCAACCAATCAGAATACCAAAAGGAAAAAAACAATTTAAAAACAGGATGATAGCTTAAGAGAACTGTGGAACAACTGGAAACGTAATAACATCCTCATCATAGGAGTCCCCAAAGAAGAAGAAAATGGGCAAGGTTTTGAGAATATATTTGAAGAAATAGTGAGAGAAAACTTTCCTAACTTGGTAAAGGAAGAAGGCATTCAAGTTCAAGAAGCACAGAGAGCCCCAAGTAAGAAGAACCGAAACAGGCCCACACCAAGACACATAGTAATTAAAATGCCACAAATTAAAGACAAAGAGAGAATCCTAAAGGCAGCAAGAGATAAGCAGCTGGTTACCTACAAAGGAAATCCCATAAGGCTCTCAGCTGACTTCTCAACAGAAACACTACAGGCCAGAAGGGAGTGGCATGAAGTAATCAAGGTCATGAAAAACAATGGTCTGAATCCAAGACTACTCTATCCAGCAAGGCTATCATTCAAAATAGAAGGTCAAATAAAGAGCTTCCCAAAAAAAAAAAAGGCTAAGGGAATACATTACCACAAAACCAGCACTACAAGAAATGTTAAAAGGACTGCTGTAACTAGTAGAAGGAACAGAAAGAAAAATATAACCAAACTAAACAAAAATGGCAATAAATAAGTTCATATCAATTATCACCTTAAATGTGAATGGTTTGAATGCTCTGATAAAAAAAACACAGAGTAGCTGACTGGATAAGAAAGCATGACTCACATATATGTTGTTTACAGGAGACCCATCTCACAACAAAAGACTTACATATGTTGAAAGTGAAGAAATGAAAAAAAAATCTTTTGCCCTGGCCGGTTTGGTTCAGCGGTTAGAGCGTCAGCCTGCAGTCCTGAGAGACCCGGGTTCGGTTCCCGCTAAGGGCGCATACCTCAGTTGCAGTTTGTCCCCGGCCCTGGTTGGTTGTGTGGGTGGCAGCCACTCGATATGTTCCTTTCACATCGATGTTTCTCTCTCTCTCTCTCTGTTCCTCTCTCTCCCTCCCACTCTACCTGAACAAAAAATGGAAAAATGTCCTCGGGTGAGGATAAAATAAATAAATAAATAAATCTTTCAAGCAAACAAAAAGAGGAAAAAAAGCTGGGGTATCAATACTCATATCTGATAAAGTAGATTTCAAAATGAAGACCATAACTAGAGACAAAGAAGGCCACTACATAATATTGAAAGGATCTATCCAACAGGAAGATATAACCTTGATAAACATATATGCACCCAATATAGGAGCACCGACATTTAGAATACAAAGTCTATAAATTCAAAAAGACTGAAATTATATCAAGCATCTTCTCCAATCACAATGGCATAAAATTAGAAATCAATTGCAACAAGAACATGTAAAGACATTTGAAAACATGGAAGCTACATAAAATGTTTTAAACATTGAATGGGTTACCATGGTGATCAAAGAAGAAATTAAAAACTTCCTGGAAACCAATGAAAATGAACACACAACAACACAAAATCTATGGGACGCAGCGAAAGCTGTTCTGAGAGGGAAGTTCATAGCACTATAGGACTACCTCAAGAAACAAGAAAAAGTTTTAATAGACTATCTAACCTCACAACTTAAAGAACTAGAAAGCAAACAAAAAGAAAAACCCAGAGCAAGTAGAAGGATGGAAATAGTAAAAATCAGAGCAGAAATAAATGACATGGAGACAAAAAAAAAAATTCAAAGAATCAATGAAACAAAGAGCTGGTTCTTTGGAAATATAACCAAGATTGATGGACTCTTAGCTAGACTCACCAAGAAACAAAGAGACAGAACCCAAATACACAAAATCAGAAATGAAAGAGGAGAAATAATAACTGACAACACAGAAATACAAAGGATCATTAACAAATATTATGAACAATTATACGGCAACAAATTCGACAATCTAAGCGAAAGGGACAAATTTCTAGAAACACATAGTCTCCCACAACTGAACTGGGAAGAGATAGAAAATTTGAACAGACCAATAACAACAAAAAAATTGAAGATGTAATCAAGGCTCTCCCAGCAAACAAGAGCCCAGGCCCGGACAGCTTCACGGGAAAATTTAACCAAACATTCAAAAAAGAACTAATACCTATTCTCCTCAAACTATTTCCAAAAATTCAAGAAGAAGGACAACATCCAAACTCGTTTTATGAGGCCAGCATAATTCTAATTCCAAAACCAGGAAAAGATACTACAAAGAAAGAAAACTACATGGCAATATCCCTGATGAACATAGATGGCAAAATCCTGAATATAATACTAGCAAATGGAATCCAGCAATACATCAAAAAAATTATTCACCATGACCACGTGGGATTCATCCTACAGATGCAAGGATGGTACAATATTTGCAAATCAATAAATGTGATATACCACATAAACAAAGTGAAAGATTAAAATCATATGATCATATCAATAGATGCTGAAAAAGCATTCGACAAAATCCAGCACCCATTTCTGATAAAAACACTCAGCAATCCGGGAATAGAGGGATCATATCTCAACATAATAAAAGCCATATATGAAAGACCTACAGCCAACATCATGCTCAGTGGGCAAAAACTGAATGCATTTCCCTTAAGAAGAAGAACAAGACAAGGATGCCCACTTTTGCCACTGTTATTTAACATAGTACTATAAGTCTTAGCCACAGCAATCAGACAGGAAGAAAAAATAAAAGGGATCCAAATTGGAAAGGAGGAAGTGAAACTGTCATTATTTGCAGATGACATGATACTATAGATAAAAAAAACCCCAAACACTCCATCAAAAATTTACTAGACTTCATAAATGAATTTGGGAATGTAGCAGGATACAAAATTAACATCAAGAAATCGACGGCATTCTTATACACCAATGATGAAATCACAGAAAGAGAAACTAAAAAAAAAATCCCATTTACCATCACAGCAAATAAATGAAGATACCAAGGAATAAACTTAACCAAAGAAATAAAGAACCTATTCACAGAAAACTACAGATCATTGAAAAAAAAAAAAAAAACAGAGGAAGATATAAAAAAGTGGAAGCACATATCTTGTTCATGGATTGGAAGAATTAACATCATTAAAATGTCCATACTACCCAAAGCAATCTTAATGCAATCTCCATCAAAATACCAATGACATATTTCACAGAACTAGAACAGACACTCCAAAAGTTTATATGGAACCAAAAAAGACCTGATTACCCCGGCAATCTTGAAAAAGAAGAACAAAGTAGGAGGGATCACAATACCAGATATCAGGTTATACTACAAAGCCAGTGTAATCAAAACAGCCTGGTACTGGCACTGGAAAAAGGCATATAGATCAATGGAACAGAACAGAGAACCCAGAAAGTGACCCAAGATATTATGCTCAATTAATATTTGACAAAGGTGGCAAGAGCATACAATTGAGTAAAGACAGCCTCTGTAATAAATGGTATTGGGAAAACTGGACAGCTACATGAAAACTAGACCACCAACTTACACCATACATAAGAATAAACTCAAAATGGATAAAAGACTTAAATGAGACTCATGAATCCATAAAAATCCTAGAGGAAAATGTAGGCAACAAAATTTTGGACATCACACGCAACAGAATTTTCACTGATACAACACTGAAGGCAAGAGAAACAAAGGAAAAAATTAATAAATGGGACTACATCAAACTAAAAAGCTTCTGCACAGAAAAAGAAACAACCATCAAAATGGAAAGGCATTTTACTGTATGGGAGATCATCATTGCCAATGATACATCAGATAAGGAGTTAATTTCCAAAATATATAGAGTACTCATACAACTCAACAAAAGGAAGACAAAGAACCCAATTACAAAATGGACAGAGGAGCTAAATAGACACCGCTCCAAACAGGACATACAAATGGCCAAGGCACATATGAAGTTATGCTCAACATCACTAACCATCAGAGAGATACAAATTAAAACAACGAGGTCTCACTTCACACCTGTCAGAATGGCAATAAGAATGACATTTAAGAATAGGTAGAGATGAGAAGAAGCCTGAAACCCAATCAGAAAGAAAGTCCTATGTTCATAGCAACACTATTTACAATCACTAAGATCTGGAAACAGCCCAAGTGTCCATCAGTAGACAAATGGATAAAAAAGCTGTGGTACACATACACAATGGAGTACTATGCAGCTGTAAGAAAGAAAGATCTCTTATCCTTTGAGACAACATGGAGGGACCTGGAGAGTATTATCCTAAGCAAAACAAGCCAAGCAGAGAAAGACAAATATCACATGATCTCACTTATTTGTGGAATATAATGAACACAATAGTCTGAGGAACAGGGTAGACCCATATATGTGGAAGTAGGGTAACAGACTGACAACCCTCAAAAGAGGGGGCAGGGGAGGGAAGAGATAAAGCACAGAACTATATGTATGTACGCATAACCAATGGACACAGACAACAAAGCTGGGGACAGGGAGGGGGGGATGGCCGGGAGGGTGTCAATGGGGAAAAAAAGGAGAAACATCTGTAACAAAAATAAATTAATAAAAAAAAATTGAAAAATAGGCAGAGGACCTGAATAGACATTTCTCCAACGAGGACATACAGATGGTCATATATAGAAGATGCTCAACATCACTCATCATCAGAAAAATGCCAATTAAAATCACAATGAGATGTCACCTCACACAAGACAGAATAGCTATCATCAGTAAATCAACAAACAAGTGTTGGTGAGTGTGAGAAGAAAAGGTAACCTTCATGCATTGGTGGGATTGCAAATTGGTGCAGCCACAACGGAAAACAACATGGAGGTTTCTCAAAATTAAAAATAGAATTACAGCCCTGGCTGGTTTCGCTCAGCGGTTAGAGCGTTGGCCTGCAGTCTGGAGAGACCGGGGTTTGGTTCCCACTAAGGGCATGTACCTCGGTTGCAGTTTGTCCCCGGCCCTGGTTGGGTCCTGCGGATGGCAGCTACTCGATGTGTCCCTTTCACATCTGATGTTTCTCTCTCTCTCTCCCTCTCTCCCTTCCACTCTATCTGAACAAAAAATGAAAAAATGTCCTCGGGTAAGGATGAAAAAAAAAGAATTACATTATGACCCAGCAATTCCACATCTGGGTATTCATCCTAAGAAATCCAAAACATTCATTTGAAAGATATATGCACCCCTATGTTTACTGCAGCATTATTTACAATAGTCAAGATATAAAAGCAACCCAAGTACCCATTAGTAGATGAGTGAGTAAGAAAGTGGTGGTAGCACTGGCCAGTTTGGCTCAGCTCTTAGAGCATCAGCCCATGGACCAGAGAGTTGTGGGTTCGGTCAAGGGCACAAACCTCCGTTGCAGTTCAGTCCCCAGTCCTGGTTGGGGTCATGTGGGAAGCAGTCAATCAATGTGTCTCTCTCACATTAATGTTTCTCTCTCTCTCTCTCTCTCTTCCCTCCCTCCCACCCCCCCACCCTCCCTCCTACTCTATCTGAAGATAAATAGAAAAATATCCTCAGGTGAGGATTTAAGTAAAAAGAAAGTGGCCCTGGCCAGTTTGGCTCAGCAGTTGGAACATCACCCCACAGACCAATGAGTTGTGGGTTCGATTCCAGTCAAGGGCACGTGCTTCACTTGCAGTTCGTCCCTGGCTTTGGTCGGGTCATGCAGGAGGCAACCAGTCGATGTGGCTCTATCACATCTATGTTTCTCTCTGTCTCCCTCCCTCCCACTTTATCTTATAATAAATGGAAAAGTATCCTTGGGTGAGGAATAAAAAAAAAAGTAGTGGTACATACATACATACAATGGAATGTCACCCAGCCATAAAAAAGAATGAAATCTTCCCATTTGCAACAACATGGATGGACCTAGAGGGTATTATGCTAAGTGAAATAAGACAGAGAAAAAGAAATGTCATATGATTTCACTTACATATGGAATTTAAAAAAACAAAATATAGAAACAAGCAAAACAGAAACAGATTCATAGATACAGAGAACAAACTGATGCTTGCCAGATGGGAGGGAAGTTGGAGGTGGCTAGGTGAAAAAGGTGAAGTGATTAACAAGTACAAATTGGCAGTTACAAAATAGTGATGGGGATGCAAAGTGCAGCATAGAAAATATAGTCAATAATATATTTAACTATGTATGGTGCCAGGTGGGTACTAGACTTATTGGGGGTAATTATTTCATAAGTTTTATAAACATCTAATCACTATGCTGTACAACTGAAACTAAAACAATACTGAATGTCAACTGTAATTGAAAAATAAAACTGGCAAAGGACTTAAATAGACATTTCTCCATAGATATATACAAATGGCCAAAAGGCACATGTAAAAATGCTCAATAGGACTAATCATTAGGGAAATGCAAATCAAAACCACCTTGAGATACTACCTCCCATCCATTAGGATGATGTGTGTGTGTGTGTGTGTGTGTGTGTGTGTGTGTGTGTGTCCTCTCCATCTCCCTCCCAGTTGCATCAAATAATTACAAAAGTTTTAATTATCATGACTTAGAAGGCCTTAAACAAAGGCAATTCTATCTTGAGAATACACTGCCTGTTCTGATGAGGTGTTCAGCATTCATGTTCTATACCGCTGTGATAGATATAAAAAATAAAATTATTCACAGAGGGAAGTAATGTGCAGAAACCAAAAAAAAAAATCACAAATAAGGAGAAATTCCAGGAATTTGGCATCACATCTTTCCTGGAGACCTACCACTGAATTCACACCCTTTGAACTTGTGCTGGTGTACTGTTTCCTCTAGTAGGACAAAGGTTTAGCTCTTTCACCATAAATTCATATGTAGAGGCATTCAAATCATAGTGCCCCTACCATCCTCACATATTCTCTCTGACAATATGATCTGTGACTCTCCCAATGTTTCTCATGTTTTTATATTTATTGATGTTCCCTCTGCAAATTCACTTCTTTGTGCCTAATAAACTTTAACAAGAAAAAAAGCATAAAATATTAAGTGTTGGTATGTGAAGAAATTGGAACCCTGGGCACTGTTGATGAGAATGCAAAATGGTACATCTGCTACAGAAAACAGTATGGCAGGTTCTCAAAAAATTAAAAATAGAACCACCAAATGTTATAGAAATTTCACTTCTGGGTTTATACCCAAAAGACTTGAAAGCAGGAACTTGAATGGGTATTTGTACATCCATGTTCATAGCAGCATTATTCATAGTAGCCAAACAGTGGGAGCAACCAAAATGTCCATCAACCAATGAACAGATAAACAAAAATTGTTATATCTATACAATGGAATATTATTCAGCCTTAAAAAGGAAGGAAATCCTGGAATATACTGCAATATTGATGGCCTTGAAGATATTATGCTAAGAAAATAATCCAGTTACAAAAGACAAATACTGTATAATTCTACTTATATGAGATACCTAGAGTAGTCAGATTCATAGAGACATAGAATGGTGGTTGTCAGGGGCTGGGGAGTGAAGAATGAAGAGTTATTTAATAGGTACAGGGTTTCAATTTGAAAAGATGAAAAGCATTCTGGAGATTAGAATGAATGTACTTGACACTACTAAACTGTATACTTTAAAATGATTAATATGGTAATTTGATGCTATGTGCATTTTATCACTATTTTTTAAAATGTCCATCAACATGAACATTGAAGTTCTGATCTGATTGAATAAACAAGATAAATTCCCTGGAATGAAAATTAAAAGTAAGAAAATATTAAGATTTTCCCTGTAGACAAAAGTAACAAATTAAACCACGCACTGAAAGCAATAACTTTCCAGTAGAAAAACCCTAAGGAGATGATGTGTCTGGAGCCCAGGAGAATTGGGCCCAGCCATACCCAAGGCAATTACTGCACATTTATTTTTAACAATGTCCTTTAAGTATTGCTCCCCCACAGACCCAGAAGAGCCCTGCAAATAATCTAAGTGTGAGGCCCACACACCTCTTCTTGGCCCAGGAATCAGGGAATGGAGCCCTGCTCTCTTAGCCTCCTTGTTCACCCTGTCTTCCACCCACACTCTTGCTCCTCATCTTGCTCTCCATGGGGCCCATGGTTGTGAGCCGTCTGCCTTTCTTTAGCTGGAAGAAGCAATTCAGGAGGAGGTTTCCTTGTGCACAGTCAGCAGAAATCAGACCAACTGGACAGGTCAGTGCCAATGTGGCTGCAGGAGGACACACTCCTCTCTCAATGCCCCAAAATGTGTAAGCCTAAAAACATCTCCTTCTCCCCCACTTCTCAAAGACAAGCAGAAACACAGACTATAGGAAACCTTGGAAATCATGCAGGGATCCAACCCCTTCACTTTACAGACAAGAAAACCGAGTACAGACCTACTAAAATCACACAGGATTAGATTCCTGGACAACCTCTCTCAGCCCCTGCCCTCCTTCCTGACCTATGGAGGCCTATCCAGTATTCCAACCTTTTCTAATGCTTGGTAAAGAATCTGAAAAAGTTTGCTGGCAGTAAGACAGGCTCAGAAGCACAGCAGGTGACTGCCTACAGTGGCCTACCTTTTGTTGAATGTAAGCAATTTAGCAGGAAAAATAACTAGCAAAATTAAACCTCAAATTGTTCTCATTACCTTCCAAATTAACATTTTTGTTGGCAAATGTACAAACATTCTGGCATAGATGCCATCTGTATGTACACATTATCTTATATTCTGCTTTTAAAGTCTGTCACAAACATCCAGAAATTAATACATCCTTTCAATTTTAATACCTGTATAGTATTATACTGCATTGATGCATCATAGTTGCAAAGCTATTCTTCTATTATTTTGAACCTTTGGTTGTTTTACACCTTTTTTAAATTTAGGAACAATGTTTCCACAAACATCTTGAAACAAATTACCTTCTTTTTCTTTTTTTTTTATCCTCACCCGAGGACATTTTTTCCATTTTTTGTTCAGGTAGAGTGGGAGGGAGAGAGAGGAACAGAGAGAGAGAAACATCAATGCGAAAGGAACACATCGAGTGGCTGCCACCCGCACAACCGACCAGGGCCGGGGACAAACTGCAACCGAGGTACGTGCCCTTAGCGGGAACCGAACCCCAGTCTCTCAGGACCGCAGGCCGACGCTCTAACCGCTGAGCCAAACCGGCCAGGGCAAATTACCTTCTTTTTCCATGTGATTTGTTTCCTGATCTAAGGTTCTGAATGTAAAATTCCTACATTTATCTACATTTACTTAATCCCTGTAAAGCTCTGTAAATTAGATAATACTTCCTACCTACAGAGTTTGGGGTAGAATTTAAAAGCTAATACTTAAATACTTAGTACAGTGCCTGCTATAGAGTGTATATTTATTTATTTATTATTAATAAAAATATATCTATACCCTTACTTGGAAAACATGATCATCTGAACATATTTAAATCTTTCAATTAGAATCTATTTATATTTTACATATTCCTTTATCTATACATATTTTAACAAATATTTTTATTTTCCAAGTTTATTTAAAATCCAAATATTCAATTTCACCAGTAAGAGCAATGAAATCACCTTTTTCATTCCTTTTTTGAGGGGTGGTTATTTATTTTTGATATGCCAGTGAGCAATTTACTGATTTTTATGTGGTATTATGGCCGGCAACTTTGCTCAGCTAACTTTATTTTTAGCAATGACTTTATTTCTTTTAATAGCTTACTTATAAGACACTTTGCATAAAGATATGTTTTGTTATGTTTTTCTTTTCAGGTAGCCATCAACAGCATTTCTAGTGAAATATTAAATAAGGAGGAATAACAGAGACATTTAGTTTGTGATAAACTAAATGAGTTTAAAAGCTAATTATTTTAATGTGTTATTTTTTTAGTTTACAGATATTTTACTTGAGGCATTTGCATCTATGTCTATAAATGAAATTGGTTTAAAATATTCCTTTCATTGTCTTTGTTTAGTTTGGGTTTAAAATCCTATTTCCCTCTAAAAATGAATTTTAAAATAATAATAGTAATAATAGCCAAGTTAACTGAGTGTTTACTATGTACAATGCACTGTTCTAGGCACATTATGGGTATTTCCTCATTTAATCCTCACAACAATACAGTTAAACAGATATTATTACTCTATTTTATAGATTATCAATATGTCATAATTTTCTTCATTTTTAAATTTTTTATTATTAAATTAATATTGGTCCTTGGAAAGTCAGAAGAATTTCATTGTTGTCAGATGCCCTTTTAAAACTATTTTAACTTTTAGTACTATATTCACATTCTTTAATTCATTTTGCACCTCTGGATACTTACAAATATATAACATATCCCCAAAGGTTTCTCCCAATCTCAAAAATATGAGGTCACAAAAGGGAACATTAAGAACAGTTATCCGTTCATTCAATAACAATGGCATTAAAACAGTGAGTTTTTCCTATAGTCCGGGCATGGTTCTAAAAACTGGGAATATAGTAATACATAAAAATTAAGTTTCTGTTCCAATGAGCCCTGACCGAGAATTGAACTGGTGACTTTTTGGTTCATGGGAATGACACTTGGTCCACTGAACCACACCAGCCGGGCAAGCTTATATTCTAGAGAAACAGAAGAATAGATTAGATAGATAGATGATAGATAGAAGACAGATAGATGATAGATGATAGATTAGATATAGATAGATGATAGATAGGATAGATATAGATAGATGATAGATGAGATAGATGATAGATAGATAGATAGATAGATAGATAGATAGATAGATAATAGATAAATTAGATAGATAGATAGATAGATAGATAGATAGATAGATAGATGATAGATGATAGTAGATAGATAGATAGATAGATAGATGATAGATAGATAGATAGATGATAGTAGATAGATAGATAGATAGATAGATAGATAGATAGATAGATGATAGATGATAGTAGATAGATAGATAGATAGATAGATAGATAGATAGATAGATAGATGATAGTAGATAGATAGATAGATAGATAGATAGATAGATAGATAGATAGATAGATAGATGATAGATAACTAGAATAAAAAACAAAGCAAAATAAAGCAGGAGGGCAGAGACAGAACTATTTTAGATCGGTGGTAGAGGAAAACCATTAACAGATGACATTTGAGCAGAAATCAGAATGAAGTAAAGGGAAGATAATTCCAAGCAGATGGGTAACAACTTAAAAAGCTCTGTGGTAGAAACATGCTTGATGTGTCCAGAAACAGTGAGGAGGCCATTGTGGTCAATATACAGAAAGTGAGGAGACAATACAAGGATGTGAGATCAGAAAGAGGGCAGAGGTCTGAGTCACACATTGCCCCGTAGAATTTGGCAAGGATTTGAGTTTTGTTCTGAGATCAGAAGCCATTAGAGGGTTTTGAACAGAGAATTAACGTGGTCTGACTTACATTTCTTAATGTTCACTTTAGATACTAGTAGATATTATTGGGGGTAAGGTGAAGATATAAACAAGGAACCCACTTAAGAGACTATTGCAATAATCTGGAGGCAAAATGATGATTGGGCAATGAACGTAGCAGTCAACACAGAGAGAAAGTGGTCCTATTCTGGATACATTTCAAAGGTGGAGATGACAGGATTTGCCAATATACTGGATAAGGACAGTTTTTTTAAAAAAGGAGTTAAGGATAGTGCCAAGGTTTTGGCCTGAGCAATTAGAATAAGATGGGGATTACTGAGGAAGCAACAGGTTTGAAGACAAGAAGATCAGTGAGACAGTTTGGGACAAGTTTGAGGTGCCTGTTAGACATCCAAGTGGCTAAGGGGAGTAGGCAGTTAGACATACATAAGTTTGAGATTCAAGGGGAAAATCCCAAACTGGAGATAGAAATTTGAGTGGTATTTAAAACTTTGTAAGTAATGAGATTACTTAAGCAATGAGTATAAATCAAGAAGTCAATGGGGCATCTTAACAGCTGGAGATCAGAAGAATGAGGATAAGCAAAGGACACCGAGAGCAAGTAACCAGTAAGGTAGGAGAGATGCCAATACAAAACTGTGCTTTGAAACCAAGTGAAGAACATGTTGGGAGACAGGGGACGTGCCTAATATACCAACTCTAGCTTGTTGGTTTCAGTAAAATGGAGCCTGAGAACTAACCTCAGGCTTAGCAATGGCAGCCTTGACAAGGGAAGCTTCATGGCTTGGTGAGAAGCCTGAAAAGTGGGCTTCAGGAGAAAATGGGAAGAGGGGAACTGGAGAATGAGTCCTGACCACATTTGGAGGACTTTTGTGGAAAGGAGGTGTAGAGAAATGAGCTAACAGCTGGAGGGGAATGTGGGTGAAAGATATTTTAAACCGGGAGATGTATGCGTGCTGACAGGAATGATCCAGAAGCTGGGGTGGCGGTGGGGGGTCTTTTGGGTTTGGTTTCCTTGAAATAGAAGTACTTGGGAAGAGTATTTTCCTAACAAGTGGGAAATAATAACAAGAAAATGTTCTTCTCTGGGGAAGTGGGAGGATGGGAAAAAAAGAGAAGGTGGAGTCACCCTGGTTTCAAAGGACTATAATCAAGGAAGGGACAGAGCTTTTGCAGTCCACACACTGCGGATCCGTTACAAGCTCTTGTCAGTCTCGGAATCTACGTGCAGCCACACAAGCAAGTTCTCTCCCCTCAGGACAGTTGACCTCTTCCACCACATCACTGCTCTACATTCCTTTTCTCTGTCCCAACATTGGCCGCTCTAGGAATCCCTGATCCGTTTACCCAGATACTTCAATTTTAAGTTTACCCTGTCTCACTTCTTTGGTCAAAGCAGTGAAATTGAAGGAGCATTTTTTTCTGTGATTTTTTTATTTCATTTTTTCCATCACCTTTTATCCCCTCTATGCCCTCTTCCAACTCTACCCATCCCCCTCCACCTCCCACAATCACCACACTGTTAGAAGGAGCCCTGTTTTGAAATCAGACTGACCTGGAATCAAATCCTGATGTCTCTGGGGAAATTATTTAAACCCTCCCAGTCTCAGTTTATTCATCTGTAAAATGAGAATAATACTGCCTATCTTATACAGGTTGTTGTTAGGATTAAACTACATGCACTTGCCTAGCCCCATATTATGACACACAGTAGGTGCTCAATAAATGTCAGCTCCCTAGTCCAAGGGATGTTTCCTATGTGAGTTTTACATTTGAATAGAAGCTTCTTAGGAATGAGAACAATGCCCTTTATTGTTTTCTTTTCTCTCATATCACCCAATAAAGAACTCTTTTAGACAGAACTGTCAAATTAAGATCTCAACCATATTAAATGTTTCCCTTCATTTTTACTTTTCACCAAATAGATTTCCCTCCTCTTAGGCTCCTGCATTTCTAGTGTTTGGCCTCTGTATCACCAAATACTTGAATCCTTTAAAAAAATTAAATTGCCCCATCTGAGTGGCTCAGTTGGTTGGATGTTGTCCTATACACAAGAAGGTTGTGGGTTCAATTCCTGGTCAAGGTACATGCCTGGGTTGCGAGTTCAATCTCTGGTCAGGGAATGTACAGGTGGCAATTGATGTTTCTCAAAATGATCTCTCTCTCTCAAATCAACAAAAGTGTATCTTTGAGTGAGAATTTTAAAAAGAGGGGGATAAAAAGAAAAAAAAAATCAAATCAGTAAAGCACTAATTCAAAATGAGCCGTTTATCTTTCATGCTCAAGAATAGCTCTCAACACAGGTGAAGACCTCACTTGGGACCTGCTGCATAGCCGAAATCTCCATCTCCCCCAATATCCTCCCCATTTGCACTGGTAAGTTCCTTTGCTCCAAGCAGACTCTACCTTAGCCAAATGGCAGTGTGGGCAAAGTCAGCCTCCTAAGGCAGTTCCCCCATTATTACTCCCTGCAGAGTTTCCAGACAGGCCATCACTCCACTGCCATAGCTTTTCCAGGCTGATTTCCCCCATCAGCTGTTCCCCATTCCCAGTCAGCATGCTAACTCCAGTTCTTCTCCCTTCCTCCTTTCTGATTTATATTCTCATAGGACCCAAATCCCAACTAAGTCTTGCGAAGCAGTGAAAAATAATTTATATTAATTCTAACAAAATTTTACCTGAGCTTTCACTGAACTATTTTAAACTCCAATTTAGTGGGGTCCCTAGGTCGCCCTGCTGCCAACTGTTACTTTAGGCAATGTTATAGCTGTGATTTCTTTGTCGTCTGCAGGGGCAACTCTTACCCTCGAGAGTTACCCCTCCAGAGTAATCCCAGACAGAAGGGCTGGCTGAGCTGTCCCACTCAGCAGGTTCTTCTGTCCAGGTGTGCCCTGACCTTCTCCATCCATCCCACAGCATCATCACCAGGACCAAGGTGGCCCAGAGTCAGTAACAAGTGGCAGCCAGAGCACCTTGAGCCCTGGGCTCTCTGTAGGTGGGAAGACAAAATATTCGAGGGGAAGGAGGGTATATACAAATACCCTCTGGCTCTATATATGTGCCACTGTGGTTCCAGAACTCTATAGATAAATGGCCTGTAAGTAGCATCTTGTCAAGATTAGGAAGAAACTGTATTTCCATATCTTTTTATTTATGAGACATTAGTTGCTCACATCAAAGAATGAGTATGATTGAAATTCAAGGGGCTAAAACACTCTCTGCACCCTCCTCATTGTCACCACCACTGAGTACCTGGCCATGTCACAAGGATTCTACTTGGAGGGATAAGAGATGGGGGTTTGTGGGGTTCAGGATCAGTAGCATGTTGGTGGTGAAATAATTAAAACTCTGACTTTGGGGTCTGTTGTAGCCATAGGACATTCCTTTGATAGCTAGAGAGCCTTCTTTGGGCTTTGTACCAAATGAACACAGAGATGTGGCCAGCTATGCGTTGGGGGACTCTTTGAGGGGAGGAGGGCGGCATGGGCACCTCCACTCTCTTTATAGCCTGTGCCTGGTCTGGATCTCCTAGCAGGACTAGTTGACCATGGAGAAAGGAAACCACACGAGCACCTCTGAGTTCATCCTCCTAGGGCTCTCCAGCCAGCCCGAGAGACAAGAGCTGATTTTCGGGGTCTTCCTAGTCATGTACCTGATTGGGGCAGCAGGAAACTTGCTCATCATCCTGGCCATTGGCTCAGACTCCTACCTCCACACACCCATGTACTTCTTCCTTAGTAACCTCTCCCTGGTGGATTTCTGCTTCATTTCTGCCACAGTCCCCAAGATGCTTATGAATATCCAAATGCAGACTCAGTTCATTTCCTATGGTGGCTGCCTAGCCCAGATCTACTTTTGCATTTTGCTTGCCAACATGGACAACTTTCTCCTGACAGCAATGGCTTACGACCGCTATGTGGCCATCTGCCATCCCCTGCACTACTCCACTATGATGAGTCTGAAAATCTGTGCCCTGATGCTGGGGAGTTCCTGGCTCATCGCCAACTTCCACTCCCTGCTGCACACCCTTCTCATGGCTCGGCTGGAGTTCTGTGCCAGCAACATCATCCCTTACTTCTTTTGTGACCTCGTTCCCCTGCTCCAGCTCTCCTGTTCCAACACCCAACTCAACCAGCTCATGATTCTGCTGGTGGGGGGCTTGATTGTCCTCATCCCCTTCCTTGCCATTCTCGTTTCCTACATCCACATTGTGTCTGCTGTGCTCAAGATCCCATCTGCCAGGGGCAAACAAAAGGCCTTTTCCACCTGTGGTTCCCATCTCACTGTAGTCATCCTCTTTTATGGGACCATCACCGGGGTCTACCTGAATCCCTCATCTTCCCATTCAGCTGACAAGGATTCACTGGCTTCAGTGATGTATATGGTGGTCACCCCCATGTTGAACCCCTTCATCTACTGCCTGAGAAACAGGGACATGAAGAGAGCTCTAAGGAAACTGTTCAGTATGAAGGCTTTATCCTGTAGGCTGTGACAGCAGAGTTCCCCCTCAGGGTCTTTGTGCTAGGAAGAGGGGAATGAGCCCCAGGGACAGGTCACACACACACAGGGCAGGAGGAACACAGACCTCATTATCCTGGGTGGTCAACATGGCTATGGCTCCCTAAGTAATCTGCAAGTACAAAATTTCTTGGGGCCCTGGCCAGGTAGCTCAGTTGCTCAGTGTCATCCTGATACACCAAGGTTGTGGGTTTGATCCTCAGTCAGGGCACATAGAATAATCAACCAATGGGTGCACCAATAACTAGAACAAGCCCTAACTGGTATGGCTCAGTTGGTTAGGCATTGCCCCATACAACAAAATGTTGCCAGTTGATTCCTAGTCAGGGCACATGCCTGGGTTGCAGGCTCAATCCCTGGTATGGGGCAAGCAGGAGGCAGCTGATTGATGTTTAACTCTCACATCAATGTTTCTCTCTCTTCCTCTCTAAAAAAATTTTAAAAACTAGAAGAATTTATCTTTCTCTCCTCTCTCTCAAATCAATAAATGTTTTTAAAATTTAAATAACAATGACCTGGCTGATTTGGCTAGAGTGGTGAGAGTGTCAGCCTGGGGACTGAAGAGTCCCAGGTTCTGTTCCACTAAGGGCACATACCATGGTTGCAGTTTGTCCCCAGCCCCAGTCAGGGTCATATGGGTGGCAACCATTCGATGTGTCTCTCTCACATCAATGTTTCTCTCTCTTCCTCCCTCTCTCCTTCCCACTCTATCTGAGGATGAATGCAAAAGTGTCCTCAGGTGAGGATAAAAAAAAAAAATTTAATTAAAGCCCGGCCGGTGTGGCTCACGGGTTCAGCGTAGACCTGTGCACCAAAAGGTCACTGGTTCAATTCCTAGTCAGGGCACATGCCCACGCTGTGGGCCTGATCCCCAGTGGGGAACATGCAGGAGGCGGTCAGTCAATGTTCTCTCTCATCGATGTTTCTATCTCTCTCTCCCTCTCCCTTCCTCTCTCTCTAAAACTAATAAAGAAAAAAAAATTTTTTAATTTAAATAACAAAATTTCTTGTCACCTGCACAGATTGCCCAGACTACCAAGAGGGAGATAAATTCTTCCCTAAAGACAGAGCTATATCAACAGATATAAATCAGCTTTATCTACAGACCTTCTGGAGAGGGCTGAAAAGGCCATACATCCACATGGAAAAGGTCAACTCACAGAAGTCTGTGGCCTGTGCTGTTGCCATTGCCAAAGGGATGCCCTCTGAAAGCCCCCACATTCCTCAAATACTTAGTCTTTAGGCATCCCAATTTCCAACCTCCTCCATTCCACCTCTACATCTTTAGCCAACATCCCACATTCTGGGTTGAACCAAGCTCTGGGCACAGATTGATCATCTTCCCCAAATCTTTCCCACTCTTGGCCTTGGACCCTGCTAGATGGAGTTCCATGGCTGTAGACACTTTCTATCAGGAATGCCTGTAGTGACTGTTTCATCTGAGCACCTAAGTGGACCCCACAACTGCCACACTTATGTGTTCTCTTTTTTTCTTAGGAAAGAAAGCTCTGTCATCCACATGGTGGTAATGAGAGAAAAGAAGTTAGACTTAGAGATGATTCTCTGGGTATTAAGAACATAAAGGGAATGGGCCATCATAATCCTTATGAATGTGTTTCTCCACAAGCTGACCTGGAGAAGGAGACAAAGAGGAAAAACCTCATAAAATGAGTTTATGGCTAGAAAAGTTATATTTGGCTTCCTGTACAAGAGTAATATCCAAGTTGCATGAAGTGTGGTAGAGCTAGAAAAAAACATGATACATACAACTGGCTTCTAGTCCTGGCCCCTCCAATTACTAGCCATTTGACTGCAGGCCATTTGAAATTCAGTCTACCAAACATACCATAGTTTTTCAGTTCCTTCTCATGCTGTTCAGCAGCCCCATCTTGCCCATTTCTATCAAAATTCTAATTGGGTCAGATAAAATAGGATGCCCCCTCATGAAGCCACCTCGAGTCTTCCTAGCCAAAAGAATCTCTCTCCTCTGGAATTCCATATAATTCAAATTCTATTACAACCCTTCTCATATTCTGCTTTGCATGATTCATGGGCACCCCAACTCCACTCCAAACAGGATTGTTGAGTCCTTTTTAAATTTTATAAAAGGTCTTATTCACCTTTATGAACTCATCCTCAGAAGACTATGTATCACAGTGGTTGTTTTAAAATAATGACTCAATAATGAGTATGTGGCTATAGGTTATGATGAAAACAATGACACTAATAGCAAACACTGGAGAAAGAACACTTAAGGCCTTTCTCCCCATGACTGTGCCTTAACCAATACGTTTTATATCTCCCCATCCCCCTCCACAGAAGAAGAGTTACCAATTTGGTTAGTCCAAGCCCCAGGAGTCCACTGGCTCATATATTATGAAAGGCACTGTGCCCTGAATGGTCAGCATCCAGAAAAGAAACTCCCGTCCTTCCAGCCTGGCCCTGATTAGTCCTCTTCTATTCATATCTGGTTGGAGTCCCCACTTGGGGTTCAGTCACACCATCCTCTCCACACCATGCCTGCACACACAGGTCCTCAATTCAGATCTGGAGCTGAGAGAGGGAAGAAAGGTAGGCCTAGACTATTTTCCAGCTCACTTGTTACCAGTGATCCCATGATGGAGGATATTGGGTATAACTCAGATACTAATAAAATGGTACTCTGACAGTTTGCTCTTGTTCCTTAAGCACATTGTTTCCTTGGGAGCCCTCAGGAGTTGGGATGATTGGCAGGGCAGAATTTCAGCTTCCCTGTGTCTCTGAAATAAAACCACAATAAAAGCAACAAAATCTCACCTCAAACATGTAAAAATGATGTGTAGAAAAGTTGACGTAAACATGGAGAAGAGATCTTACTTTAATATGCATATGCTATAATGGTGAATAATACAATAGTTGGGCTCCAGGGTCAGAAAGAAAAATTGAACAAGAGGAGCAGCAATAAATAAATATGAAAGACCTTCAACTGACCTTGCTCATAGGTGGGCTGTGAGGCTTTCTGGCTCTAAAGACCCTCTTCTAAGGAAGGGCACAGGGTAAAGAAATTATCCTCTTATGGCAAACGTCTTTCAGACTGACTCTGATCCTGGCCCAGAAGCTGCTTGCTGACCAGCAAATGGACAGAAATGTTCTCTTCCTCATCCTGCACATAGGGCAACTGTAAAAAGTTCAGAAGCTCAGCCACTCTTACAGACTTGGCAGCATAAACCCTTCCCTTTCCTTCAACAAATCAGGACATTCCTTTTCTTTATCAAGCATAAAAGAATTACAACTTAAGCTATTTCACTAAAAAGCTACGGTATAGTAAGAGAAAAAACACCTCATTCAAAAGAGAACAAAAGGGAAGTTTTTCTTGAATAGAGATTTTAAACTATCTAGAATCCAGTCCAGTCTTCTGCTGAACCCGGCTTTGGGACTGGGACTGATTCTCAGTTAGTCGCAAAGGCTGTGCTCTTTCCCACACTCTCCTCTGTTCTTTCTGTGGTGTCCCCATCAATGCCCTTAACACCCTGAGTCCACCATCTAGATGTTCTTGACAAAATGTGAAATATGAATCTGGTTACACCCCTACACCTACATGTTTTTAGTTGATACAGAGGGTAGAGAACTATATTAAATAAAATGCCATGGGTATGCAAACAACAAAATTCAGAATGTAAGAAACTCTACAGGATAAAGAACCCAGTTGTTTCAGGAATAAATTTCAAGGGAAAAAAAAGAATAGGAGCTATAAATTATTAGACTTAGAAGACAAAGCAAGAAAATATAATTATGGATCTTGGATCTTAATGCAAAGATTCTAGAAAAAGTATGTGGGTTTTTAAAAACATTAATCAGAAATTAAGGAATTGTTAATTTTTTAGGTATGATAGTATTGTGGTTATTATTTTAGAGTCCTTACCCTTTAGAGGTACACACTAAAATATTTATAAACAATATTTGGGCCCTGGCCGGTTTTGCTCAGTGGTTAGAGCGTCAGCCCAGGCACCAATAAGTTGCTGGTTCAATTCTTGTCAAGGGCACATACCTCAGTTGCGGTTTGTCCCCAGCCTCGGTTAGGGTCATGCAGGAGGTAACCAGTAGATGTGTTCCTCTCACATTGATGTTTCTCTCTCTCTCCCCCTCCCTCCCACTCTATCTGAAGATAAATAGAAAGAAAAAAAAAATGTCCTCGGGTCAGGATTGGAAAAAAAACACAATATTTGGGATTGGCTTCAAAGTATTTCAGTGGACGGGAAGATGGGGAGGGGGTAGAGATGAAGCAAAATTAGCTATGAGTTTATAATAGTTAAAAGCAGAATGATGAATACATGAGGATTCACTTATATATGTTTGAAATTTTCCATTAAAAAAACTCTAAATAGAAAATTACAGAAAATAAAACATTTGAATAGATATAAAAAATAAGGCTACTATAATTCTATGGTAAAAATTCTCTTTTGAGGCATCATCTTTAAGCTTTGGTCTCTAAGCAGACAGGGGAGTCCAAATGGGAAAGACAGCAAGGCCTGACTTCTATCAAAGCTTCTCTCAAGAGACTCCAACTGGCTGAAACCCAGAGACCTGTCTGGCTAAGTTTATGATCAAAGAGAATCTACAATTTAATTCAGGTAAACAGAAAGACCACTGGTGAGCAACTCCCTGCCCGAGGTGGCCCCATGCTCCCACCCAACTTTGGAATACGGACCTCCTAGAAAAGACCAAACTCAGGTCAGGTCAACCCTCACGTCCTACAGACCAGAAGGCAGAGGCTTAGGAAAAGCCTTCCACTGGGTTTGGCTGCCAGGTGGCCGTAAGCTCTGCCTGGCTTGTCTGGGAAATGGGGAAAAACAAGCTGATTCTGCATCTGAACCTCAATGTTGCTGAGAGGTTGCAGTAACCTACAGTCTCAGATAGTAGTTGTTTCAGATACAGTCTGGTTAGTGCAGCCTCGTGGGGACAACTGAGGGGCCAGAAGGTTGTTTGCTAAATCAAAATTAAACACCATGACTATCTGCCAATACATGGATAAAGTAATGTGTTTCAAAATGGACTGAGGAATGCAACTCTTTGTTATTAAAGTCATTACCATTTATCTTATTTACAGTAGAAAATGGGAAAAAAAATCCCAGTAAAAGAATATTAAGAGGTATTATGAGACAAATCACATCTTGCAATTATAGTACAGAATCAAAAAACTAACTTACTCAGCAGCCAGCATTCAGAGGCACAGAATTACAACATAGCCGTGCAGTCCATGCAAATTATGCAGTCGCCAGAATTTCAAACAGAAGGAAACCCTTTAGTAATGGCAAAATAACGTAAGAAAGCTCAAACACAGATACAATACTGCATCCTCTCATTTTTAAAGAAATGCACTGTTAAATGCCTACAACATCTTTATTTTTCCTAAATTGGCACTCATGCAAAATAGACTGCTACCATCTCATCATTTCCAGTTGGCATTCAGGACCCCAAGCACCTCAGATGACAAGGATCTAGATACACTGAGGACAGAGATTATTCATTAACAAGAGGTAGGTGGTGAATGCATTTCAGGGCAAGAAGCTGAAAGGACCAAGGCACAGGCTCAGATCCCAGGTCCAGAAGGTTCATGGGAG
Organism: Molossus molossus; assembly: GCF_014108415.1. Taxonomy (NCBI): domain Eukaryota; kingdom Metazoa; phylum Chordata; class Mammalia; order Chiroptera; family Molossidae; genus Molossus; species Molossus molossus. The sequence continues at coordinate 95,482,051 of NW_023425366.1, read as the reverse complement.
CATCCACAGGTTCCACCTTGGGTGGCTCTGAAAATCAAATACATTCACTAAAATGTAAACTCTACAAGGTCAGGGATTTTCCTGTTTTATTCACTGATATCTCTCAAGCATCTACAAAAGTTCCCGGCACACAGTTGGGCCTCAATAAATATGTATGGAATTAATCAAGTGAGAACACAGAGAGAAGCATTTTATATACTGTAGAGTGCCATCAAATATAGAGTATTAATACTAGTTCACCTTTCAGGCTTATTTAATTAGATCTTTATACAGAGAACTGAATGTTTTTAAAAATATTCTCATATTTATTCAGTGATCAATAGCAAAATATTAATTTCCTAATAGATGTGTGGACAGTTGTTATAATACAAGGAATAGAATGGGGAAACTTTACAGATGAGGATAGAATATTACAAAGGGAGCTACAGATAAAGTAAATAAACGACGCTGCCTGAGTGATCCCAACGGAGGGAAAGCTCCAGCACCCAAGCAGGAAGGGCAAAATGAGTGAGCACAAGACTATCTTCTCACACAGCACTCACCACAAACATGACTTAGAACATGAAAATCAATGGTTTTGTGTGTGCTTCCAGTGCTAAATCACAAGCTCCAGGAGAACAAGGTCTCATCTGTCTCCTTCACCACTGTACTCCCAGTGCCAGGCATATAGTAGGTGTTCAATAAATATGTGTTAAATGGAAAAGAGAGCGGGGGAAGGATGGTACATAGAATCCGTATCCTGGCAGGCAGGATACAGACCTCAGAAAAATGAGGTTCAAGCTGTCAACAGCAGACAAAATTTTGCCTTGACTACCAGACTTGCTCAGGAGGTGGATATAAACATCCACTGGAGGAGAAAAAGCTCAACATGAACTAAAACTCAGGATATTATTTTCCCAAAGATGGTAAGAAAAAGTGTCAGCACCACTTGGGTAAGAGACAGGAAAAGCTGTGCTCTCTGGGAATTCAAAATGAACCCGGCCTTGCCCTTTTCCTTCTGAACAAATGGAAAGCAAATGGGTCAAAGTGTCTTTTTGCACCCAATAACCCCTCAACACCCCTTCCAGAACCCTTCAGTGAGTAAAGATGAATGACAACCTCCAGTAAGGCCTCCCTCCACTTGGTGGTCCTGGAAGGTCGCACCTTGACCAGCACCTTGCATTAGCAAAAAAGGTGCAGTTTCACAGAGCACCCTTACTGCACAGGGATCTCCTGACGATGCTGAGTTTTCTGGTGCCGGTTGAGAATGGACCTCTGGTTGAAGCTCCTCCCACAGGCAGGGCAGTGGTAGGGTTTCTCACCAGTGTGGATCCTCTGGTGTCTGACCAGACGCTCCCCTTTACTGAACCGTTTCCCACACACCTGGCACCCATACGGCTTCTCCCCCGTGTGGGCTCGCCGGTGCACGGCCAGGTTAGCGTTCCTGCTGAAGCTCTTGCCGCACTCACAGGTGTAAGGCTTTTCCCCAGTGTGAGTTCTCCGGTGCACCTGAAGATGCTGTCTCCGGCTGAAGCTTTTCCAGCAGTCCCCACACTTGTAGGGCTTCTCCCCTGTGTGACTCCGCTGGTGGACCTCAAGGTGGTGCCTCTGACTGAAGGTTTTCCAGCACTCACTGCACACATAGGGTCTCTTTCCCAGGTGGGTTCGCTGGTGCTTCATGAGGTACTCTCTAAGAGTAAACCCTTTCCCACATTCAACACAGCCATAGGATTTTTCTTCTTCATGTGTTCGCTGGTGTCTGACGAGATTTGAGCTTCGACTGAAACCTTTCCCACACTCAGGGCACTGAAAAGGCTTCCAGAAGGAGCTGTGGGTCTTGAGGTCATCAGGCACAGGTAGGATGCCATGCTGGGGAGGAGGCGGCCCTGGAATGTTTCCCACAGAGTTACCGGGCTCCTGCTCACAGGTTCTTCCAAGCTCAGGGCTCTGGAGAGCAGCTTCCCCAAACCTCTCTGACGTCCCCTGAGCAAGTGCCACCTTGAGGTCTGCCTGCTGGATTTTGGCCTCCTTTTCCTTGCTCCCAATGCCTATAGGACAAAGGAGATACAGACTGATTCTGTAACAGCTATGAAAGTAAATTTATGTTCATACAGAATGGTGCAACCACTGTGGAAAAACAGTATGAAGTTTCCTCAAAAAATTAAAAATGAAACTGCCTTTTGACTCAGCAATCCCACTTCTGGGTATATATCCTAAGAATCCCAAAACACCAATCAGAAGGAATATATGCACCCCTATGTTCATAGCAGCGAGATTTACAATAGCCAAGATCTGGAAACAGCCAAATGTCCATCGGTAGATGAATGGACAAAAACGCTGTGGTACATTTACACAGTGAAATACTACACAGCTGTAAAAAAAAAAAAAAAGGAGCCCTGGCCAGTTTGGCTCAGCGGTTAGAGCATCGGCCTGCGGTCCGGAGAGACCCGGGTTCGGTTCCCGCTAAGGGCACGTACCTCGGTTGCAGTTTGTCCCCAGCCCTAGTTGGTCGTGCGGGTGGCAGCCACTCAATGTGTCCCTTTCACGTCGATGTTTCTCTCTCTCTCTTCCTCTCCCTCCCACTCTATCTGTACAAAAAATGGAAAGTGTCCTCGGGTGAGGATAAAAAAAAAAGGAAAGAACTCTCACCCTTTGCAACAACATGGATGGACCCAGAGATTATTATGCTAAGCAAAACAAGCCAGTCAGAGAAAATACCATATGATCTCACTAATATGTGGAATCTCACTAACATGAACAAAATAAATTGACAAACAAGACAGAATCAGAGACACAGATACATGGAACAGACTGACAAATGTCAGAGGGGAGGGTAGTGGGGGGGGGGGGGCTGGATAAAAGAAGATGAAGAGATTGGCCAAAGAACATATATGCACAGCCTACAGACACAGACAACAGTGTGGTAAAGGCAACAGGGTTAGTGAGTGGAGGAGAACAAAGGGAGAGCGGGGAAAATGGGGAACATCTGTAATAATGTCAATAATAAAACATTTTTTAAAAGTATATGTTAGAATTAATTCCTTCTTTTTTCCTTTGACCAACAACCTCAATACATTTTACTTTCTTTGACCCTAATGCCAGACTTTTCTTTACTTCTTTCCATCTCTCTCATGGACTAAATGTCTGTGTGTCCCCCATGCCCAATTCATAGATTGAAGCCCTAAGCCCCAATAAGTTGCTCTAAAGAGGTAGAGAAAAACCAGAGCTCTCTCTGAACAAAGAGGTCATGTGGCCCAGATTCCTCATGATGGGATTAGTGTCCTTATAAAAAAGAGAAAGAGATAGAGATTTTCCCCCCACCCCAATCTCTGCCATGAGGACAAGTCAAGAAGGTGGTAGTCTGCAAACCAAGAAGAGGGCCTTCACCAGACACCAATCTGCTGTCACCTTGATCTTAGACTTCCCAGTCTCCAAAACTGTGAGAAATAGTCTGTTGTTTAAATCACCCAGTCTTTAGTATTCTGTTGTAGCAGCCCAAGCTAAGACAAATTCCATGCCTTTTTACAGGATAGTCTACCAAATTTTAATGTCTTCCCATTTAACTTTCTAATTCAGATTATTCTATTTCCTTCAAAATCTAACTCAATGATTTGCTCTAAGAAACAAACCCTGACTATTCTCTTACTGTGGGTCTCTTCAGCACATATGTATTCAATTAGCACTTTGTATATTCTGCACTTATTTATATATGACCTTGTTGTAAATGCTACTTTATATCCATCCAAACATTTTGCCTCCCTCAGTGATTATAAACTTACTCCAGCAATGGAGAGCTACTTGCAGTTCTCCATATCCTCCATTCACCTGCTCAGCTCACCTCCCTGCTCACATTGCTCCCTCTGCCTAGCCTTGTTTATTAGTCTGGGTCTCCTGGGAACTTGGCACAGGGACTGACTCAGGAAAGATGCTTAATGACTGTTGGATGAACAAATAAACCCAGTTTGTCACTGACATTCTTATGACAGACTGTCTCTACTATCGCATTTTATTAGGACCAAAATGTCTGTGAATGTTACTGAAATGCCTTGCCCCTTCTAGAAGTCCTTCCTCTGACCCCTCTTACACTCTTCCTAAATTAACAGAACAATTGTTTATAGAAGAACAAGAGGAAAGGGGAGAGAAAAATGATGAGAAAAGGTAATAGGAAGCAAAGAAGCCAAAAGAGAAATGGCAAGTGGTGCTTAAATGGAAAAAAAAGTCCAGGCAAGATCATTAGAAGATAAATACAGAAATTACATGCTTCCTGATTTGATAAAAATATCAAAGACACAGCTATCACTTCTGATGTATTCTTTTGTTTCATAAACTTTTCATGACAGTAAGTGTACAAAACATAAATGTAGAGCTCAGAATTATGAAGGAATTTTCATAATGAACACAACCCTGTAAACAGCATCCAGTTCAAGAAACATTACCAGCCCTCGGAAATTCCACTCCCATCCCCTCCTCCCCATTAAATCCTGCCCTCAGGGTTAACATGCTATCCAGATTTTTAACACCATAAAGTACCTTTGCCTGTTCTTGAACTTTACATAATTGATTCACTCATTATTTCTGGCTTCTGTTCAATAGTATTATGCTTGTGAGATTTACCCATATCGAGGTGTGCAGCTGTAGTTACACTACATTCTTTTTCACTTGTGTATAGTATCACAGTGTAAGAACATATAGAACATATTCCAACCTATTTATTAATTTCACTGATGTTCATTTGGGTAGTTTCCAGTTTATAGGTGTCATAAATAGCAAAATTAAAACTAAATGCAATACATAAACCTTAACTAGACCTTGAGGAAATGTAAATATGTGCTACATATTATGAAATTTATGTTATGTTCATTTATTTTTTTTGAAACAGAGAAAAATCGTATTTGTTGTTCCACTTATTTATGCATTCACTGTTTGATTGTTTATATGCCCTGAGCAGGGATTGAATCTGCAACCTTGGTGTATTGAGAAGACACTAACGAACTGAACTACCTAGACAGGGCATTGTATTTATTTTCACAGGCTTAATCCTACACAGCTGTCAATGCAAGAGCTGTAAGTACTTGGGAATGAATCTAGATCTGAAGGTTGAGACAGCCAGCAGAGGGTATGCCTGGGAAACAGAACTTCACCTCACCCAGCTTCAACATAAATGCTTAGGAAAATGTTTGGGTTGTTCTGAAACAATGAGAGAATAAGAGAACAAACATAGTCACAGTCTCTAGAACAGTTAGAAATGGCCTGTAAAAACCCTCTTGGGCCCTGGCCAGTTTGGCTCAGCAATTAAGAGTGTTGGCGCACAGACTGAAGGGTCACAGGTTCGATCCCCGGTCAAGGGCATACATCTGGGTTGCAGGTCCAATCCCGTCCTGGTTAGGGAGCATGGAGGAGGCAACCAATTGATGTGTCTCTCCCACATCGAAGTTTCTCTCTCTCCTCTCTCTGTCCCCCTTCCATTCTCTCTAAAAAATTCTTCTACACAGTCACATGGCTTGCAGAGTTATATCCCTGACAGGGATTAAGACACTAGAATGATGGTACCTCCATTTGGGCACACTGCCTGAGCCCCTGCACTATGTAGTTATCTCTGAGGGTTTACACATCCCCTGCCATTGAGTAATCTTACATCTCTTTCTCATAATGTGACAACTTTGTATTGACCCAGGTCTCCTGAGCCCCTTCCTCTAGTGCCCCTTACACTACTCCAAAATGAGTATTATTACAGGTACTTGGGGTCTTCATCAGACTGTTAAGATCGTAGAGGCAAGCACCTTTTCTGCTGTTGTTGTTAATACTCATCTGAGGATATTTTTTCCATTGATTGTTTTTTTTAGAGAGGGGGATAGGAGGAGAACAACATCATCGTTGAGAGAGACACATCCATTGGTTGCCTCCCACATGAACCCCAACCGGGGCGAGGATCAAATGTGCAACCCAATTACATGCCCTTGTCCAGGAATCTAACTCGTTACCCTTCAATGCTTGGGCCTATGCTCTAACCACTGGGAAACACCAGACAGAACAATTACTTCTATTTCTTCTATTTTTATTTTTTTTAATGTTTTTATTGATTTTTTAGAGAGACAGAAACATTGTGAGAGAGAAACATTGATCGGCTTCCTCCTACATGCCCCCTACTGGGGATCGAGCCCACAATCCAAGCATGTGCCCTGACTAGGAACTGAACTGGGACCTCTCAGTCCATGGGTCGATGCTCAATCCACTGAGCCACACCGGCCAGGCAAGCACTTTGATTTTTAACTTTATCATGATTACCTGAGTGTTAGCCACATAGTAAATGCCAAATAAACATTTTTGGGCAAATAAATTAATAAATACTGACTGACTCACAAAGGAATCACTTACTAATACTTACAAAACCAATAAAAATATCTAACACTACCATGCTTGCCAAATGTTTAGATTTATTATCTCAATTCCTCTTAATGCCAAGAGACAGTGTTCTATGAACACCCCCATTTTACAACCAAGAAAACTAAGACGTGAAAAGGTCAAGTGAGATGCCAATGGTCACAGTAAGTGGTGGAGCCAGCATGGGTTCTCTCATGTCCTGAAGCAAGTACAGTAATATTCTTGCTCATCCCTCAACATATATCAAGATGAAAAATGGCCAGGTGGGGTCAGGACATATAAGTAAGTAGTCAGTCTACAACTTACAAAGAAGTTATTAAAAGGATTAAAAGACAATTAAAGAAAACAAAGGAGGGATCAACCACATTTCTTTTCCTGTCTCTACTGTGCTTCTCACTGAGCCCAGAGATTTTCCACACTATTCTTCACTTGGAAGTCCCCAAGCCCCTGCAGTGCCCTCTGCTGGCTTTCCCCACAGGGCGTTTACCCTGCTAACTCTTCCCTCCTCTTTTCTCCTGCTACTCCTTCTCCTATGAACTCTTTTCATGTGCATGACAGCTAAGTCCTCCCAGCTCTCACTTCAGGTAAAACCCAGCCACCCAATGAGAGGCCAAACTAAGGCTCTGCCAGCTCTGACACAGGCCCACACTGACCCCTCCTGTCTCTAAAACCCTACTGTGTGCATTCTCATACTCTCCTCTAGACACTCGACCCACTCTGAAGGTTTCATGTACATAGTCCTCCTCAACACAAAGCTATTAATATGGGGCCGACCACAGGAGGCACTCAGTAAATACAACCTGAATGACCAAGATCAGAGGATCCATCCTTTGCTGCTTTTCTCTTGCACTCAAGCCCTTAGTACCCTTCAATCATGGACACAAGATTAGGTGCTCGGGGAATCCCAATGACCAACCTGTCTAGTTATAGCCAGAATAACTACCTCATGTTTTCTTGCCCCTTGTCCGCTCCTCTCCTGACACAGAAATGCACCTAGCCAGTTCTCACACCCTTAATCCATGTTCTTTCTCTAGTCCCATTTACTCATCAGCCATGAAAACCCCTTCCTTTGTCAGTAGCACCAAGTTCTGAAATCTGGAGCAAGGTTGTGGCTTCCAAAATGCCTCAGTTTCTTACCTGTGGGATGGAAACAGTCTTACCTGGAGGTGAGACCCCACAGTCCTGTGGTTCCACATATTCCCCAAAGCAGTCTATCTGGGCTGGGGTCACATGCCTCCATTCTTCCTCTGGGAAGGCCAGAGCCATATCTTTAAATGGTCCCAATCCCTGAAATAACAGGAGACTACTATGGATAAAGAAAGAATCCCGAAGTAGGAGCAAACTAAAACCAGAGAGACCGCAGGGGTCAAAACTCTAGGGAAGAACAGAGCAAGAAGATGGAAGGAACTAAGGTCCCTAGCTGGCCTTGGGAGCAGAAGTGCCTGGCTCTTGACAGTTTAATGACAAAGAATAATGGATTTGTTTAAGCCACTTTACTTTTGAGTCTCTACTGCAGATGCTTAGCTTGTACCTAATAAATACAGCATCCAATTTCCACTTTCCAATCACCTCCACTCAATCCTTAAGCTTGAGCAAGCCTGAAAGCTCCTATTTACCCCCTTGTCTTAAACTGATTTTCCCTCAGAGATAAGGAAACATTTGGGCAAGCCCTGTCTTAACAAAGCCATGTTAAAATTAATGCAAGGTCATTCACAATACCATGAAGAACTATTATGGTAGATGAAGAGGGTTTGACCAAATTAAAACGTTGTTGTCGTTCTGCATTTTCTCCAAACCCCATCCATAGAAAACAAGAATAGGAAATGATGTAGGCATCAAACTTTGCCCAATTCTGCTTTAGCTACATGAGACTTGACTCACTTCTTTTTTTCTGCCAAATGACATTTTTCCTTCTACAACGAACTCTTCACTTTAAGACTTGTCCCTTTCACCCTGGATGGTCTGGCTCAGCAGTTAGAGCGTCCTGTAGTCCAGAGAGACCCGGGTTCGGTTCCCACTAAGGGCATGTACCTCGGTTGCAGTTTGTCCCCGGCCCTGGCTGGGTTGTGCGGGTGGCGACCACTCAATGTGTCCCTTTCACGTCAATGTTTCTCTCCCGCCACCCCCCCAACCCCTCCCACTCTATCTGAATGGAAAAATGTCCTCCGGTGAGGATTAAAAAAAAAAAAATAGACTTGTCCCTTTCAGAAAGGTGCCACAGTAGAAATCCCCCAACCTGCCTGGCAATGTCATGGAAGAGACTTACACTGTGGCAAGGTTCCCCATCTTTTCTCTAGTTACCCCACTCATGGCAGGCTAAGAAATGCAAACAAGACCAAAACTCCTGTTGTGGCCAGAGTAGGGGCCAGACAGACCACTCTGCTCAGCACTCCTGAGAGCCCTCAACCCTAAGTCAGCTACATTCCTCTCACATGGAGGGTGGGGAGGTCCAGAGGAAGAAGGGCAGCATAAGTATCCATAAAGGCTATCTACAAAGGCTTACTGTCTCCTGGCCAACCACCAATATCCTAGATCAGGCCTATGAGGTTTCTATCAACAATGCCCTCCTCTCTCACTATTAAAAGAGTAATACTAGGTCAACTAAAAAAAACTCAAAAAGTAGTACAAACAAGTGAATTGAGCCTGGACCATAGGCACAGACTCAATTCAAAATAACAATTGAGGATGGCGAAGTGGAGAGAACAATGCCTGTCAGAACAAGAAAGGTAGACTAATTCCACTTTGTGAGTGGAGCTCCATGGTTCACTCCTGGGGAAAGTGAACCTCACTCAAAGCAACATCATGATCACCGGAAGGGCAGAGACTCAGCTCACCTGGGACCCAGCCATAAGGAACCCAACTGCCATCTCTTGGTCTCTGGTGTTCACTGTGGGGAGGCCAGGACCAGCCTGAAGAACTGGCAGAGCTGAGCAGGGAGAAAAAACCATAAGCAGGATTAGTGCTATCTTACAGTTAGCTCGTTCAAAGGTGTCCACTACTGACATAAAGAACCCCAGGAACCAAAAGAAGACTCCAGATAGATGGGGGTCTGGGTGTACCCCACCCTGTTCTCAGTTGGAAAGATGGTCCCAACCCAATACACCCTGTCCCTTCAGAACTATGCATGCTGGAAAGAACTGCCTTTGAGATTCAGTGACACAACAAAGTCACACATTACTTTTAGGGATATGGTTGATCTGCCTACTTAAAAATATCTCTACATGTCAGCTGCTTATTTCCTGAGAATTTTTAGAAGGGATGTGAGGGAAAGGAGACAAATGACAAGAGAGTATGATCCCAAATATCCCCTGCAAAAATCAGAGTGAAGGTACAGGAAACAATTTCACTTCATCTGTTTCCTACCAGAGTCAAGGAAGTAGCCAGAAAAAATCAGAATTACACCTGGCAGGTAACTTAGTTTATGAATTGTTGGGTTTGTAAAGGAAGAGGAGGGAGAGGGCACAAACCACTATTTCCTATTCCCTTACTTCCTTACTGTTTGCATCTTACCCTGCTCCTGGAAGGCCTGCGTCCCAGCACCAGAATCCTGATTGAGCTGCTCCTCAGTGCCTTGGTCTAGGCCTTGAACGCCTTCCCCATGGGGCATCCCCCACTCAGGCTTGACCTCCACTGGTCCCAGGTGGATGCCGGGTTCCCAAGGGCCTCTGCAAACTGCTGTCTCCTCCTGCTCCCCCTGCACGTGGCATGGAACCTAAGAACAGGCCCCAAAACCTATTTAGAATGAGGCCTGGTTATGAAGGGAGTTGAATAAAACCTAAAAGAGAGCCAATAAAAGAATCATTCCAGCTGCAGGGGAACGGAAGGACAAGCTGGCTCAGCTCTTCACCAGGACATCAGTGAGAAGGTGAAAAGAAAGCTAAACTCCCTTTCTCAAATTCTGACCAACTTTAAATATCCATGCCATTTTACAAGGGTCTCTTCTGTCTGCCTCAATAGAGATCAAATTCTACCATGAATAACATCACAGAGAGCCAAACTATTGTCTTGCTACTAGAAAAAAAATTGCCCGGTTTTAGATGATGAAAGTAAAAAGCACAGAACCTAAACTCTGCAATAAATTAGCTAGTGAAAAAACGTCGCTTTGTTCTTCCCCAACCAACAATCAGGTGGCTGTATCAAAGAGTGACAGAGATATTGCCAGAGTCTCAAGGAAGCATCTGTGGTGCAATTACTTGGTGTCACCAGAACACCACCACAGAATGCTATGTGAGCCATTTGTGCTGACAGCCCAGATGTGGAACCAGCACCATTACAGACAACTCTTCTCAGTGGGATATTCACCAAGTGGATTTCCACACGCTACTCTGCCCAAAGAGGAATGGATCTAGGAGGGACCTTGAAATGCACCACAGCTGCCTTCTTTGAGCCTGAGGCTCATAAGGACATATGGTCAGACTTCTGCCCTAATGACCAGAAAAGAATCACCGGGAATGGCTTTTCTTGCTGAAAATTCCACTGTCCCACCCCACCCCCAAGTACCTCTGGAAGTATAGGAGCAGAGGAAGATTCTGCACCTCAACCACTCCCACACTTCCTCTAATCTTTCAATTCTTCAAATCTCCCCTCACCACACCAACAAAATAAGACCTGAGATCCCCTTCTCACCCACCGCCTTGGCCTCCAGTGCTCTCTCTGTGAAGTCCTCCACCATGGCTACCAGAGCCTTGCCACTCTCGGGGCCATGCTCCCGAATCCAAGCATAAAACTCCCGGGGCAGGATGGTCAGAAACTGCTCCAGCACCAGCAGCTCCAGGATCTGCTCCTTGGTGTGCAGCTCAGGCCTCAGCCACTGGCGACAGAGCTCCTGGAGTTTCCTGAGGGCTTCCTGGGGACCAGCTGCCTCCTGGTAGCGGAACTGCCGAAACCGTAGCCGAAAAGTCTCAGGACTAGGGTCCTCCCTTCCCCTGCCCCATGGCAACTCTTTCTCCAATTTTACCACAGGAACACCCATCTGCTGATGATGATCTTCTGCCATCCCTGGACGCTCTTTAAGCATCTTTCACACTCCAACCCAGGAAACTCAGGGTCTGTTGGGAAGATCAAACAGACAATGATCATAAATGAGAAACAGATTAGTCCACCCCACTGTCTCTACATCAGTGAATTCTGCTGGAGAACATGGCAATTACCTTCTAGGAGATATTTTCAAAAGACTAAACATATGTCTTGAAAATCATGTCAATTCAATTCAGTATTTGCTAACCACCTAGTATGAACAGAGAGTAAATATAAAATGTATAAGGTTTAGCTTATACCCACAAATATCTCAGGATGCCATTAGAAAGATAACACTACAGTCAGAGAATAATATAAGAAGGGTGATAATAATGAGGGCCCACTCTTCCAAAACTAAATAAAATAAACATTATATATATACATACACACACACATAAATATATATATGGCACGCCCACAGAAACTAGAAATACAGTAGAGAACAAGACAAAGTGCTTGTCCTTTAAAACTCATATACTAGTGCAGAAGACAGAAAAAAAAACAATTGTAAGCAAATAAATTAAAATTATAAGTAAGGACTTCCGGTCAAGATGGCAGTGTAGGTAAACGTGGTATAGCGTCCTTCCACAACCACATCAAAGTTACAACTAAACTACAGAACAATCATCATTCAAAACCGCCTGAAATCAAGCTGAATGGAAGTTCTACAACTACGAAATTAAAGCAGCATCGAGACTGGCAGGAGGGGCGGAAGCAGACGGGCTGGTACCTCACCCACATGTGGCAGATAACAATCAGGAGGATACCTCGGCTGGGAAGGTCCTCCCTGAGGAGTGAGGGGTCCCTGTCCCACACCAGGCGCCCGCTCAGGGTTCCAGTGCCAGGAAGAGAAGTCCTCATAACTTCTGGCTGGAAAAACCAGTGGGAACTGAGGCTCAGGGAGGCTAAGGCAGCTGGAGCCCCAGGCAGCTCCTCTTAAAGGGCCCCCGCACGGAACGGACTTACTCGGACACACTCCCTCTAAGCTCAGAGGGGAGGCAGCTCAAGGAGTGCCAGAGACATACAGGGAAGAACTGAGCTGTTTGGCATTGGAGGGAGGTCTGGAGAGGGGGCTTTCTCCAGGACAGACTACTGTCAGAGGTCCTTTGTTCCTTTGGTGAGCCCTTCCCTGGGGCAGCAGACAGCCTCCATTTCTGGGACTCCAGCAACCTGGCTCACACTGGTAGCCCCGCCCTGGTGATTCCCTGAGGCCCCGCCCCACCCAACTTTCAGGCCCACTTAAGCTGTTGCCAGTTGCTTTACCATAGGATTGGCCTGTCTTGGATCTTGCTTCAGGTTTTCGTAAATTCTTTCAAACAGGCAGCATCTGGTCTCAGCTAGCCCCATACTTCTCGTTAAGTATACATAGAAACAAACACAGGGAGGCAGCCAAAATGAGGAGACAAAGAAACAGGTCCCAAATGAAAGAACAGAACAAAACCCCAGGAAAAGAACTAAGTGAAATGGAGATAAGCAACCTAACAGATGCCGAGTTCAAAATGCTGCTTATAAGGATGCTCAATGATCTTAGTGAGAACCTCAGTGAACTTGGTGAGGGCCTCAAGAGCATAAAAAAGGGCCAGTCAGAAATGAAGGAGGCACTAACTGAAATAAAGAATAATTTACACAGATTCAATAGTAGAGTAGGTAAAGCCAAGAAGCAAACCATCGATTTGGAATATAAGGAAGCAAAAAATACCCAATCAGAACAGGAAAAAGAAAAAAGAATTCAAAAAAATGAGGATAGTGTAAGGAGCCTCTGGGACAACTTCAAGCGTGCCAACATTCGCATCTTGGGGGTGCCAGAAAGAGAAGAGAGAAAACAAGAAATCGAAAACCTATTTGAAACAATAATGGTAGGAAACTTCCCTAACTTGGTGAAGGAAAGAGACATACACGTCCAGGAAGCACAGAGAGTCCCAAACAAAATGAACCCCAAGAGGCCCACACCGAGACACATCATCATCAAAATGCAAAAGGTTCAAGACAAAGAGAGAATCTTAAAAGCAGCAAGAGAAAAGCAGTTAGTTATCTACAAGGGAGTTCCCATTACTGTCAGCTGATTTCTCAAAAGAAACTTTGCAGGCCAGAAGGGAGTGGCAAGAAATATTCAGAGTGATGAAAAGCAAGAACCTACAACCAAGATTACTCTATCCTGCAAAGCTGTCATTTAGAATCAATAGCCATAGAAAGAGTTTCCCAGACAAGGAAAAGCTAAAGGAGTTCATCACCACCAAACCATTATTATATGAAATGTTGAAGGGTCTTTTTGAAGAAAAAGATAAAATATATGAACAAACAGAATGGCAATGAATACGTATCTATCGGCATCTATCGGCAATGAAATCTACAAACAAAATGAACAGGCAGAACAGAAACATTCTCATAGATACAGAGAACATTTTGTTGGTTGCCAGATGGGAGGGGGTTGGGGGAATGGGTGAAAAGGTGAAGGGATTAAGAAGTATAAATGGGTTGCTAGACTGACAAACCTCAAAGGGAAGGCGGTTTGGGGGGTGGGAAGAAATAAACCAAAGAATTTACATGCATATATGCATAACCAATGGACACAGACAACAATGTGGGAAAAGGCAAGAGGGGGGTAGGAGTGGGGAGGAGGAAGTCAATGGGGGAAAAATGAGGAACATCTGTAGTACATTCAACAATAAAGATAAAAGAAAAAAGAATCACTGTAAAAGAAAAAAAAATTATAAGTAAGGATAAGTTCTAGAAAGGAAATAAGTAGGGTCTGTTAATGGGGAAAAAACAACTTCAAGAGGGTTTTTCTGAAGAGATGACACTAAGAGCCCTGGCTGGTTTGGCTCAGCAATTAGGAAGTCGGCCTGTGGACCAGAGAGTCCTGGGTTCAGTTCCCGCTAAGGGCACATTCCTCAGTTGCAATTTGTCCCTGGCCCTGGTTGGGGTTGTGTGGGTGGCAGCCACTCAATGTGTCTCTCTCACATTGATGCTTCTCTCTCTCTCTCTTCCCCCCTCTCTCCCTCCAGCTCTATCTGAAGATAAATGCAAAAATGTTCTCGGGTGAGGATTGAATGAATGAATGAATGAATGAATAAATAAATAAATAAATAAAAGAGATGACACTAAGACTGAGACCTAAAGGATGAGCATGAGCCAGTCATTCAAAGAGCATTCCAGGCAAAAGCTTTGAGGCTAGAAATTACTCTACATGTTGGATCACAAACCAAAGTGTAGTGTGGCTTCAGCAGACTGGGTCAGGGACAGAGCTACACAAGAAGTAGAAGCAGAGGTAGGCAGAAATCAAATTATCCAGGGCCTGGGCCACAGTAGGAATTATGGACTTTACTCTTTCTTGTTTTATTAGTGAGCTACATGTTTTACAAAGGTCACTTTGCCTGTAGTATGTTGAGAATAGATTAGAGGGGAAAAGGAGAGAAATAGCACTTACTGTGGTCCAAGCAGGAGATGCTAGGACTCAGATCAGGATGGTGGCAAACAAGCAGGCAAAGTCAAGACATATTTGGGAGGTAAACCCAATAAACTTACTGGTGGCTTGGGTGTGTGCTCAACCTAAAGACAACAGAGCAACATATATATAATTATTATAACTGACTGAAAGAGTGCTAACTTGTATAGGCTTTACCATTTAGAAAGCACGTGAACACATACTCATTTAATACTTACAACAATTCTGTATGCTAAGTACTACTTCCCCTACTTTTCAGAAGAAGAAACTGAAGATGCAAGAGGTGAGATGGTCGGCCAAGGTCAGCAATACCAAAATATATGGTTTGGATAGAAACACTGGGAAGTCAAAAAGATAAAGGTAAATTTAGGTTCAAGTACTTATGAGAAAAAAGAAGTTTGTACTAGACTGGAGAATGAGTACTGTTTAATTCCCCTGAGGGGTGGGGGGCGGCAAAGGGGGTGACTTAAAGCAGGTTAAGGCTCTTGGCTTTTAGGGGGAGGGAAGATCTCTCTGAATGGAGCACAGAATGAGCAACTGACAGGGGCCAAATCCTAAGTTTCTGCCTAATATTCTATTAGGTGTTTATATATTTACCTACTCTTCTTAAATCTATTTTACATTTTTGGTCTATTCATTTTTTTTTTCCTGCATCAATTGAGATTGCTCTCATGACTTTGTAGCTATTGCCATTTATCCCACGGTAGCGCAAATGTTTACCAATGTGTCTCTGTCTACCAGATTCCCTGAAGGCAAGAAAAGTCCTCCCTCATCTTTTATTCCTGACACCTGACATATAGAAGGCGTCCCATAGCTATTCGTTAAATGAGTGTCCTACGTGTTGCTCTATAATAACTACTTTCACGTTTCCGATAGTTTCGCTTTGGTCAATGTCTCGGATACGTGAACAACCACCTTGTGCTAGGCCAACCCTGGCCGGGCAAGATCAGCATCGCTCCAACCTGAGCCAGCAGTGGGCGCCCCCACCCCCGCCCCCATCCCCACCCCCACCCCAGGCCCGCCAGGCCTCAGAGCCGCGGCAGGCAGCTCCGAGGAGACGCGCCTCCTGCAGCGTCAGCCCCTCTGCCGCGGCTGCCGCCGAAGCCCAAAACTGCCCCACAGCCCGGCCCGGCGCCCTGACCACCCCCGTGCCTCGTGGCCCCAACCCGGCTCTCACCCAAAGCCCCGCACCGGCGGCAGGTTCCCCAGTGCCCTCCGCGGACAGGAAGTGGGCCGCGGCCGCTGTCAGACAGGTGCGTAAGGAACCGGCCCCTTCCGTTTCCTCTCTAGGACTCTCGGAGGTCGTGGCATCTCGATGGTCTCTCATCCCTGGGCTGGTTTTGACACAAGGGCTGCCTTTGGCTGACTCCTGAAGTAGATTATTTTTAAATTATTCTAGAGAGTTGTATAAGGTGTTCATTCTTGTCCTCTTTTCTCAGTGATGCCATCTGCTGAGAGTGCAAGGGAGGTTGTCATTACCATGGAGAGAAAATAGAAAAGAGCAGAGTTTACTTAAAAATATTTTTAAAACTTTACCAAACATCTGCCTGCCTGGGCTGTCAGGCTATGCGTTGAAGTAAATACTTCACCTCTCTGGTTCTTTATTAACAATATGGGTAGAATTATATCTGGCCTATCTTGAGCAGGGCAAAGTGAAAGTTGTTTTAGCATTAACTACAGAAATGAAGGTTATAGGTGTTCAAAATACTAATATGGACAGTTATGGACTTATAAGTTATGGACTTATATTACCCAACTTAGCCTTTAAGATTTAATATGAATTTTTGAATAGGTATATTTACATGATTCAAGAGTCAAAATCACACAAAAAGTTACACACAGAGAATTATTGCTCCTACCTTTGCCCACTCCACCTGCCCCATCCCTAATCTACCCCATTTCTAAAGGTTTGTTGTTGTTGTTTTGTATGGCCTTCAAGTGTTTATTTGCAAATATTAATATTCATATATTTTCCCTATCTTCTCCCTCTTTCTTACACAAAAGGAAGCACACTAGATACCTTGCTTTTTCTCACGTAATATGTCCTAGAAAATGTTCCACATCAATAATAAAGACCTTTTTCATTTTTTTAAGCTTGTGTCAACATAATTTATCTAAAATGTTTCCTATTGATGAACATTTCAGTTATTTCTAATCATTTATTATGAATTGTGAAGCAATTAATACTCTGCACTTATATTAAAATTTGTGTGCAGGCATTATCTGTTGGATAAGTTCTTAAATAGAGAATGTTGAGTTAAAGCATTAATCCTTCTGCAGTTTTATAGATATTGCCAGATTCCATCCCCAACATATGAGTGTCTGTTTCCCTACAGCTTGGCCAACAGAATGTATTGCATTAAACTTTTGCTTTTTGCAAATCTCATAAAAATAGTATTTCAGTATAGTTGTGTCCATTTTTGAAATTTTTGCATTTCTTTTCTTTTTTAACACAATGATTTGATACTATTTTTAGGTTTGTGTTTGCTAACCCCAATATTGGGATCATCATTTCATCTGCTTCTGTTGGTTATTTTATTTATTTATTTTTTGTCAGTCACATTTTTGCATGTCTAGTAATTTTGTGTGTATGCCAGTATTTGTGCATAAAGGAAGTAAAGAGGCTTAAGGCCTTCCATGATGGGGCAGTGCTTTGCTCCAGAGTGTCTATTCCATTAAAAAACAAAGCACTTTTTGTATTAATTTTCCCAAGTAAATGTTACTCCTTTTAAATAGAAAGAAACTTTATTTTAGTAAAATTTTATTGAATTTGTTTTAAATATTGGTTCTGTCCTTTTATTTCAATTTTATTCCTCAGGGACTCCAATTTAACATAAGTTGGATCCCCTTTACCTGTCTATTATAGCTTTCTCTTTCTCTCTAATCCTTTTATTTTATTTTATTTACTTTTATTATTCTTTTTTTTTTTTAATCCTCACCCAAGGATATTTTTTCATTTATTTTCAGATCGAGTGGGGGGAGAGATAGAGAGAGAGAGAGAGAGAGAGAGAGAGAGAGAGAGAGAGAACATCGATGCAAAAGAGACACATTGACCTCCCGCACAACCCTGACCAGGGCCTGGGGACCAAACCAGAACCAAGGTACATGTCCTTGACCAGAATCCAACCCACGAGTCTGGTCCACAGGCCAAAGCTCTAACTGCTGAGCTAAACTGGTCAGGGCCACTTTTATTATTCTTAATATTTTATGTTTCTTACTGTTCTGGTAGCTATTCTCCCTGGTGCCTCTTGTAATTTGGTCTTCATTCCTGACTCTTTCCAGTTCTTTCTCGAATTCTATCAGTTCCTATTTCATATCCCCCTGTTATTTGGCCCTCATCTTCTGTTGTCAAGATGTTTCTTCTCTAAGTTCCTATAATTCTCATTTGTGGGCTTTTTTTCCTAGATACATTTGCTTCATTGAGTTTTTAAAATAAGTTTTTATTGATTTTAGAGAGAGAGAAAGGAAGAGAGAGAGAGAGATTGATGTGAGAGAGAAATGTCAATCGGTTGCCTCCTGCACAAGTCCCAACCAAGGATCGAACCTGCAACCTGGGCATGTGCTCTGACCAGGAATCAAACTGGCAACCTTTTGGTGCATAGCCCAACTGATCCACACTGGCCAAGGCTTCTTCATTGAGTTTGTAATTTAGCTTAGAATGTTGGATTTAATTTTCCTCTACTTTGTAACAACACTTTTCTGGGGAGTTTTCTTCACATCCAGATTTTTGCTTCTCTCTTTGCTTTTTCCTATGATAATCTTGTACTTTTACTGCTATTTTACCCTTTATTTGAATGAGTTTGATTTTCCTGGATCATTTGCTATTTGCAAATAGATACTGTGGAAACAGAGTCACGTAAGCAGAACACTGTGAGGGCTTTTCCTTCTATTGCTACATTGAGGGACACTTGCTTTTATAGGTCCCATATACCCAACATTCCTCTGATTCTTATATTCTAACAGTTCAAAAGGACTTGTACTACCACTCATTTCCTTCCTTCTATTCTTCATCAGTCATTGCTATCAAAGGATACTGTCATCTGCCTTCTAAGGTGGTCTCCTCTCTTTTGCAAGTGGTGCTTCTTAAAACTTTCCTTTAATAAACTCCCATGTACTTTCCATGCCTCCTCTGTCTCCCAAAACACACATGCCTCATGTTTCCCCTCTAGCCTATTCACAGCCATTCCCTCTCAAAGTGGCTCCTTCTCAGATATCCGAAGGCTAATATTTGCTAATGAATTTTGGAATTTGCCACCACTACAACCCCTACATATTTTCTGACCCACCCCACTGTGCCCACCATGCCACTCTTCCATTGTGGCATCCTATACAGGTTGTGGGGGTTTATGTGGATTGGACCACAATTACATATTTTAGTTTGTAGATTTTTTCTAGTCCTAGTTTCACTGATAACACTAGTTCCTGTATGGATTGTTTTAGGAGAAAAAGTGATATGACTGGAACTAGGCTGTCACTATATCCCTATAAAAAATTCCCAAGATATCATTAGGAGAGAAATATAAGAAACAAAAAACATATAATTAAAATACCTAGTGACTGTTTTTCAGGTGTATATGAATTAGCTCCTTTACTTGGGTCAGCCTCTGGAGAACAGAAACTGATTCTGACACCTCTGTGTACCCCCATGGTACACTGCACAAGGTCACTGCACATGGTATGCTGCACAATGGATAGTGTTTGTAAACACTAACAGTCACAACAGAGCCCACTTGACTCTAGTCATGTCCATCACATCTCCCTCTCCAGGAAGACGTTCAGAGCTCCCTGCACTTGTTTTTGAATTTACACTGTTTAAGTTCTAACAGATTTTTCTACATATGTGTTCTTTAGAGAGAAAAGTGGGGAGGCATTGTTACTTAGTATTGTTGAGATGAAGGGCCTTAGATTATTGTTCTGACTTCCCCATTGCCCCAAAACATTTGTACCTCCTAGTTACTCTCATCCTAGCTGGGGGACTGAATGCTCCTGGGTCTGTAAGCACCATCAGGAATGTGAACAGGGCACATTAGAGGTGCACTCAGGAGGTTTCTGACTCTAGTGGAAGGATGGAATGCCAATACATTGATGGCTAACTTGCTTTATGCTTTCCCCAGAAGCTCAGGCTTCCAGACCTGGGAACTCAATCTTGGGTATGTTTTCACCTTTAACCACCCTAACCCTTCCACCCAACACATACTTAAGAAATGTTTTTTGTACAGAATCACACTTTTTGTATGGGGAAATCACTTTTTAATATGACTAACTCAAACACCTTCTGTTGTGGTTACATTCTGTTCAGTTTTTGTCTTATGAAAGTTCACTTCACTTAATCATTTTGTAATATTTCTCCTTCCCCTCCTGCCCTCCAGGCCAGATTTTTGAGGTATGGACTAACAAGCAGTATTCTTTCTTTTACTGAAAACACCTGCAAAAAGAAAAGAAGGAGGGGAGGGAGGGAGGGAGGGAGGGAGGGAGGGAGGGAGGGAGGGAGGGAGGAGGGAGGGAGGGAGGGAGATCACTCAGGAAGTTCAGAATTCAAAAACTTTTAACAAATTTCGAATATGAAAACATTTTTTTCAAATATGAGCAAAATAGAATCACTGTGTAGGGAAGTGGAGCATTAATTTAACATTCAGGAAGCTTATTTAAAGTAGTAGAGCCTTACCCAGCCAGCGTGGCTCAGTGGTTGAGCATTGACCCATGCACCAAGAGGTCACCTGTTAGATTCTGGGTCAGGGCACATGCCCAGGTTGTGGGCCAAATCCCCAGTGCAGGGCATGCAGGAGGTGGACAATTAATGTTCTCTCTCATCGATGTTTCTATCTCTCTCTCCCTCTCCCTTCCTCTCTCTCTAAAATCAATAAAGAAAAAAAACTTACAAAAAGTAGCAGAGCCTGGTCCTGGCCACTTTTGCTCAGCAGTTAGAGCATCAGCCCATGGACCAAAGAGTCGCAGGTTTTATTCTGGTTGAGGGCATGTACCTCGGTTGTGGTTTGTCCCTGACTCTGGTCAGGGTCGTGCAGGAGACAACTAGTCAATGTGTTCCTCTCATGTCAATGTTTCATTCTCTCTCTCTCTCTCTCTCTCTCTCTCTCTCTCTCTCTCTCTCTCCCTGCCACTCTATCTGAAGATAAATGAAAAATATCCTCAGGTAAGGATTAGAAAAAAAAAGTAGCAGAGCCTGGCAGAGAAGAGAGTGCCATCCACACACATGCACTCACACAGTTTGATGAATGGTAGAAGACAGACTCTCCTGGACTAGATAACTATCTCTTCCTTCAGCAGGGTCCCCTTTTGTATTGAACTCAGTCCTCCCAAACTTTCCAGATTCTCCAGGTGCAAGATCTCTTGGGTCTTCTCAATACTCTGGGAAATGGATAATAAATGACACCTAAGGAAGGCTGTTTCTTGAAAGAGGAGATGACACCTAAATAAGAGCAAAAGTTTGGCTCAGATTAGAGTGTCATGCTTCATGCCCTAAAGGTCAGGAACTCTGTCCACTAATGCAATTCTTTTTGGTCTGTACCTGCCCTCCCTAATACTCCCCTCCATTGTAAGGTATTATAGAGACAGAAGGGGAAATAGAGTGCAATAGAACACAAGGCATACAAACCGATGGATAAACTCACAGAACCTTGGCCAGTGCTGAAATTAGCAGTTGTCTAAACATTAATAGGTGAGAAAACAAGGATTAAGAGAGGAAGGTCAACCACAAAACCCAGGCCTCTTGATGCCCAACTCAAGACTCTTAGTAAAGTTAAAGAAAGGAAAAAGAGAATTGATGTTCATAAGAATAAATGGAAATACCTTAAGTATGGTAAGTACAATGGTAAATGCGGTATTAATGTTAACATGAAGATGATGGACAACTTCTATTTTCAGCCTTATAGCAGATTAGATACTCTCCCACTAAAACGAAATAAGTTATAAATAAAATATTTATTCAAAAACTTTTTTGTAAATGCATCATCAAGGTGGCATCAGAGTAAGATATTCTTAAAAGCCAAAACCATAATGGAAACAGGAATTAGAATGTTAAGCAAGCATACAATTAGTTTTCACCTTGAAGACACACACTCACCCCAGGTAACCCTGATTTTCCATTCTGTTGGCCATTGGGACACACACACACACAAACAGCAGAAAAATCCCAGGGCCTGCTCAAGAGGAGAATCTAATACAA
Source organism: Molossus molossus (assembly GCF_014108415.1). Lineage (NCBI taxonomy): Eukaryota > Metazoa > Chordata > Mammalia > Chiroptera > Molossidae > Molossus > Molossus molossus. The sequence goes on along the minus strand of NW_023425366.1, from coordinate 95,460,047 downwards.
GTCTGTCACATGAAACTGGAACTTCAAAATTACCTGTGTTGACCAAGAATTCATAAATACAGGCTAGCTGTTATGTATATCTGCAGCTAAATTCATAATACCTATGTATTTTGTTTGTGATGCTAAGCTAGTTGTGTACCTATGTGCCAGAAAGAAGCAAATGCAAATCCTTTTTCGTGGAAACACTTTAAATACAGGCCTTGAAGAATTTCTGCCCCCCCCCCAAAAAATCCAAGAAAAACTAATTCACTGTTATATATATATATATATATATATATAGAGAGAGAGAGAGAGAGAGAGAGAGAGAGAGAAATAAGATGTCACAACCAAGAGCCTGCATAAACAGCAGCTAATGGACTCAAACCTGCAAATAATTTGGCTGCTAAACTTAAAAGACACAAAATGTAAAATAAGTATGTTTAACATGTATAATGAAAATATATTTAGAGAATTAAAAATATAAGGACAAGAGATGATAAAATACAACACTTAGGGGAAATATAATTTCTAGTTATAAAAATAGATTAATTGAGCCCTGGCCAGTTTGGCTCAGCAGTTGGAGCGTCGGCCTGCGGTACAGAGAGACCCGGGTTCAGTTCCCGCTAAGGGCACGTACCTCGGTTGCAGTTTGTCCCCGGCCCTGGTTGGTCGTGCGGGTGGCAGACATTCGATGTGTCCCTTCACATCGATGTTTCTCTCTCTCTCTCTTCCTCTCTCTCCCTCCCGCTCTATCTGAACAAAAAATGGAAAAATGTCCTCGGGTGAGGATAAGAAAAAAAAAATAGATTAATTGAAATAAAAATTTAATAGGTTAAAGAGCAGATCAGACACAGGTAAAAAGTGAAAGGCTAAAACTAAAGAAACCTCTATGTAAGTTATTCAGAATGCAGCCCAGAAAGACAAAGAGATGGAAAATATGAAAGAGAAATTAAGAGACATGCAAGATAGAGTAACAAGGTCTAACAGAAGTCTTCATGGAATTCCAAAAAGTAAAACAAAAAAATGAGAAGATAAAAATTTCCTAGCAATGCCGAAAGACACTACTCCTCAGATTTAGTTCACACAACAAATCCTAACACAAATACCCATATTCTGAAAAATACCAGAGAAAGTCTAAGAAAGACTTCCTTAATAAGAATATTTTCACAGAGACTCAACTTCTGAACAACAATAAAAATAGGAAAATAATAAAATAATATCTTAAATGCTCAGAAAATAACTGCCAACTTAAAATGTGTATTCAGCAAAACCAATTTTAATGAACAAAATGAAAGATAATTTCATACAAACAAAATATGAGAGTGTATCTCTAATTAACCATCATTAAAAAGCATTATAAAGAATGTATGTCAAGCAGAAGGATAATGATCTTAGATAGAAGGTCTAAGAAGGTTTAATGAACAACTAAATTAGTAAATATGTGAGTAAATTTAAACAAACAAATATTAAATGCATAAAATAATAATGTCAAATGTATAGATTTAAAAAAACAAAAATGAATTAAAACATTGAACAAAATAGCATATAAATTGAGGGAAGGTCCTTTTATTATTTATGTAGAGAATAAATATGTTGATCATCTTTCAACTTTGTTAAGTAAACATTTTAAAATGTCAATAATAACTACTACGTGGATAAAAATAGACCATATAACTTCCAAACTAAAGAGGGAAGACATGTAGTGAGAATTATATACATAAAATTTAGTCAATCCAAAATAAGCGATTTAGGGGTAGGGAGGAACAGAACAGAACTGAAAATACAAATTAATATGATAGAAAAAAATACAAATATATCAGTAGTCACAATGAATGTAAGCCAACTAAATGCTCCAGTTAAAAGACAAATATTATAAGACTAGATGAAAAATCCAGTTATAAGCTATTTATAAGAACTATCCAAAACATGAAGACAGAAAGTTTTAAAGTAAAAGATTTTTAAAAATATAACAGGTAAATACTAACCTAAAAATGTAGAAGTAGCTATAGTAATATTAGCTAAAACAAACTTTACAACAAAAGCATTACTAGAAATAAAAAGAATAATGAGTCTTGGCTGGTGTGGCTGTGATTAGAGTGTTGGCCCACAGACCAAAGGGTTGCAGGTTTGATTCCCAGTCAAGGGCATGAATCTGGGTTGCAGGTTCAATCCCTGGCCCTGGTTGGGGCGTGCGTGGTAGACAACCAATCAATTTGTCTCTCTCACATCGATGCTTCTCTCTCTCCCCTTCCTTTCCTCCCTCTATTCTCTCTAAATATCAGTGGGGGGGGGGGGTGAAGATAATGATAAAAAGTTCAATTCCCTAATAAAATATAACAATTCTAAATCAAGATTTAGACAACATAATAAACAAGCTTGATCTAGTTTATAGATAAAAGATTACCTCACACTAGTCTATAAAGCAATTCTCAATAAATCTAAAAATATTAGGGCTGTCTATGGACCATGATCTCTCCTCAAAGTGAAATTAATTAAAATCATTAACAGAGTCCTGGCCAGTATTGCTCAGTGGTTAGAGTGTCAGTCTGTACACCGAAGGGTCATGGGTTTGATTTCCGGGGGAGTGCATGTGGGAAGCAACCAAACAATGTGTCTCTCTCACATTGATATTTCTCTCTCTCTCTCTTTCCACCTTCCTCTCTCTCTAAAATCAATAAAAATATATTCTTGGGTGAGGATTAAAAAAAAATTTTTAAGAAGAATAAATAATCAATGGGCTTAGATCCTGCTTTAAGAAGTTGGAAAAAGAATAGCAGAATAAATGCAAAAAATTAGGAATGGAAGTTCAAAGTTAGAAGCAAAAATTAAATAGAAAACAAACACAAAACATGAAGGTTCAATAAAGCTAAAAGCTGTTTTTGTTTTTTTAATAAATTTTTTATTTATTTTTTTGTTACAGATATTTTACCTTTTTTACCCCATTGGCACCCCCCTCCCCACCCCACCCCCACCCTGTCCCCGGCTTAGTTGTCCATGTCCATTGGTCATGCATACATGCATATAAGTTCTGTGGTTTATCTCTTCCCACCACCCCCCCACCCCCTCTTCTGAGGGATGTCAGTCTGTGCCCTACTTCCATGTTTCTGGGTCTACTATATTCCTCAGACTGTTATGTTCATTATATTCCGTATATAAGTGAGATCATGTGGTATTTGTCTTTTTCTGTAAAAGCTAATTTTTTGAAGACTTAAAGATGGTAAGCCTCTGACAAAAATTGGTAATGAAAAAAATCACACAACTACAGATACAGCACAAATTAAGAAAGAAAATATTTTGAATAATTTTATGTCAATGAATTTTTAAACTTAGATAAAATGTATAAATTTGTAGAAATATATAAATTACCAAAACTGACTCAAGAACAAAACAATATCTGAATAGTCCTATAATCCTTAAAGAAACTGAATCGTGAACTTAAAATTCTTTCCTAGAGAAATACTATGCTCCTTTTATAGGCAAAGAAAAAATAATAATTCTAAACATAAATTCAGAAATTAGACACCCTCACTCATTTTATAAAGCTTGTAACACCATGATATCAAAATCAGAAAAGGACAGTACAAGAAAAACATTTTTAAACCAATCTCATTCATAACACGAATGCAAAATTCTAAAGAAAATATTACAAAAAAAGTTGAATAACAAAAAAGATATTACACAATGGACAAACTTCCAGTGTTATCTGCCACATTAAGAGGGTTAAAGGAGAAAACTTAATGGTCTCAATACATGCAAAAAGAAAAAGCATCCAATAAAACTTAGCATCCATTCATGATTAAAAAGGAAACACAAATCTTTGCAAACTAGAACCAGAAGGTAACTTCCTTAATATGACAAATATTGTCTACCTAAACTGTGTACAAATAAATACAATACTTTATAATGAAACATCAAAAACATCCCTTTATTATATAGTATCATTGTACTGCAGGTATATATACCTAGGGGGGAAACCAAACAAAAGGACAAGATTATAAAAATTTTAAACATTTTTTCTTTATATTTTTTTTAGAGAGAGAGGAAGGGAGAGGGAGAGAGAGATAGAAACACCAATGAGAGAAAACATCGATTGGTTGCCTCCTGCATGCCTCCTGCAAATCCCCACTGGGGATTTGGCTCACAATCTGGGCATGTGCCCTGACTGGGAATTGAACCAGTGACCTCTTGGTGCATGGGTCAATGTTCAACCACTGAGCCACACCAGCTCAGCAAAATTATAAAAGTTTTAAATAAATATTAAAGAAAACATAAGGAAATGAAAGAAAACAGCATGTTCATGCATAGGAAGATTCAATACTATTTTTTTTAATCAGTTCTCCCTAAATTGAACATATATTGAGTGTAATTCCAAACAAATTTTAACAGATTTTTTTTCTGTGAAATATAATGAAAGATGTCTTATATGTAAACAATATATATATACACACACATGTGTGTATATATATATGAAAGATTTTCTTATATGTAAGAAAAAAGGCCAAAATAACTAAGCCACCTCTGAAAAAGAACAAGTGGAAGGATTTTTCCTACCAGATATCAAAATATATAATATCAAGATATCATAAAGCTACAGAAACTATAAAAGTATGGTTTGGGCACTAGAATAGACAAGTTAATAAATAGAGTATGGAAATTTGATTAATAACAGAAATGGCATTCCAGATCAGTGCAGACTAGTCAATAACTGCCACTATAACAACTTGATATTCATTTAAAAAACATAATGAAAGTGATCCCTACCTCCCCTCACACCATAAATCAAGATGGATTAATGAGTTATAGAAAGCAAAATGACAAAACTTTAATATATAATAAAATATCTTTAAGACCTCAACAAGGAAAGATTTCATAAATTATACACAAAGGAGCCCTGGCCGTTTTGCTCAGCGGTTAGAGCATCGGCCCTTGGACCAAAGAGTTGTGTGTTTGATTCCAGTCAAGGGCACATACCTCGGTTTTGGTTCTGTCCAAGAACCAATCAATGTGTCTTTCTCACATCAATGTCAATGTCTCTCTCTCTCTCTCTTCCCCCCTCCCTCCTTCCCATTCTATCTGAAGATAAATGGAAGTGTATCCTCGAGTGAAGATTAAAAATAATAATAAAAATAATAATAATAATAACAATACACAAAGGAAATAAACCATTTAAAGGAAAATATCAGTAAGTTTAATTGATAAAAATAAGTTTAATGTAGTAAAATTTATTTCCATTCTTCAAAGAATCCTATATAAGAAGTAAAAAGCCAAGCCTTAAACTAGAAGATATTTGCAATATCTATACTAATAAAGGATTAGTATCTAAAATATATGAAGAACTCCTACAAATCAGTTTGAAAAGGACAAAAAAAAATAGGCAAAACACTAAATAAGAATTTCTTAGAACAGGAAACACAAATGGCCACTAAACATATAAAAACATGTTCAATCTGATTAATAATTAAGAAAATGCATTTTAATAGCATGAGATACTATCTTACACCAATTAAATTGGCAAAGATTTAAAGGTCTGACAATTTCAAATGTTGACAAAGAGATGAAGCAACAGGAATTATTTTTCCTGCCAGTAGGGTGCAAATTATTACCATCTTTTAGGAAACCTATTGGACATTATATAGAAAACCTGAAAATATGCATAATCTGGATCCAGAAATTTCAGTACTTAGTATCCTGGAGACCATTTTACACATGTGCAGCAGAAGACATAACAAGAAAGTTCATGACAGTGTTGTTGGTAATAGATAAAATAAACTGGAAACCATCCAATGTCAGGAAAATGGATAATTGGGATTCATTACACAAGTAAATACTTAAGGTTGTAAAAACAAATGAACCTCAATTTCTTGTATTAATATGGAGGAACCTCAGGTTATAATGTTGATCAAAATAGCAAGTTCCCGCCTGGCTGGTGTGGCTCAGTGGTTGAGCGTCGACCCACGCACCAAGAGGTCACCAGTTTGATTCCCAGTCAGGGTACATGCCCAGGTTGGGGGCCCAGTCCTCAGTGGGGGGTATGCAGGAGGCAGCCAATCGATGTTCTCTCTCATCGGTGTTTCTCTCTCTCTCTCCCTCTCCTTTACTCTCTCTCTAAAATCAATAAAAGAAAAAAAATTTTTAATAGCAAGTTCCAGAAGAATAAGCACAATACAATAACATATATATAAAGCTTTAAAGCATGTAAACTAAATAATATATGTTTAAGAATATATATGTTTGTAATAAATGCGATTAGCGTAAGTTTCAGAGTAAATGGTTCTGGAGGGGAGAAAAGATGAAGAGGTCAGGAAATGCCAGATGGTGGCGGGGGGACTTCAAAAATACTTAATGTTCTACCATATTTTATTAATTTTGGCAAGCCAATTTTGTTTTTTTACATTTTAACATCTCTGAAATGAGATGTGTCTTACAAGCTATAACGTCTTAGAATTATACTTGGCAGCAATTTTTCTTTGTCAGTGGTACTTAAAATAAGGGTGTAATATAAACAGCGAAGTAAATGTAATATGGCTAGTTCTTAAACTATATGGCAGAAGTATGGGTGTACAGTTTATTTTTAATTACTTAGATCTTACAGCTATATTATAAATATTCTTTTTTTGAATGGCATTTTTCTTGTTATTTTGTTAATCCTCACCTGAGGATATTTTTCCATTGATTTTTAGATAGAGAGGGAGAGAGAAAGAGAAAGGAACATTGATATGAGAGGGACACATCTATTGGTTGCCTCCTGTATGACTCTGACTGGGGCTGGGTATCGAACCTGCAACACAGGCATGTGCCCTTGATGGGGAATCGAACTTGCAACCCTTCACTCCACGGGCCCATGCTCTAACCGCTGAGCAAAACTAGTCAGGGCATAAATATTCTTTATTTTATATTTAATGTATAATAAAATTGAGTTAAAATAGATTAATCATGGGTTAGGTTAACATAGTAGGGAGGGTATTAGGAATAGGGACAAAATTAAATAGGATTATGGATTTAGATGGTGATAGTATGTAAAGATAAAGGTCAGTTAGGGTGAGGAATGAGATCTTAGATTTCAGGATAAAGATAGAAATAGGAATAGAAAGCCTTAGGAACCAGGATGGTATAGGGGAGAGTATGAAATTTGGAAGAGTCTGGTTCTCAAGTCAAGTAGGATTCAAAGTGGGAAGGACAAGAATAAGGGGTATGGTTGAAGCTCTAGAGCAGTGCTGTCCAGTAGCACTTTCTGCAGCAATGGAAATTTCTATATCTGTACTGTCCAATATGGTAGCCACTAGACACACAATAGTGTGGTTATTGAACATTTGGAATGTGTCTAGTGAGACTGAAGCACTGAATTTTTAACTTTATTTCATTTTAATTAATTAAAGTTAAATAGCTACATGTAGCTAGTGACTGCAGTTATTTAAAATATGTTTTTATTGATTTTTTTTTTAGAGAGAGAGGAAGGGAAAGATAGAAACATCGATGTGAGAGAGAAATATTGATCAGCTGCCTCCTGCATGCCCCCCACCAGGGATCAAGACCTGAAACCCTGGGCATGTGCCCTGACTGGGAATCAAACTGGGACCTTTCAGTCAATGGGACGATGCTCAATGCACTGAGCCACACTGGCCGGGCAGTGACTGCAGCTTTGAACAGCTTAGCTCTAGAGTGTCCATGGCTCCTGAATCCCAACAGAGGGCAGGGAGAGGGGCACCAGTCCCGGGACACTCACCAGCCACTATGAACAGAAAGAAGCCAAAGCGCAGGATGTAGTAAGGCTACTGCGCAGAGAATTAGGGAGGGCTGGGCTTCACCATCAGACTCTGGATCTCCAGGGCATGCAGCAACAAGGCCAGGAAAGCACAAGCCCCTGCAGGACACAGGGAAGCAACTTTGCTCTCCTCTGTGGTTCTGTCTTCGGTCCAGCCTTCCTCAGACTTAATTAGACAGAGCCAGTGGCCTACAGCCTATGTGCCTCCTGCATGGAGGCTCTTTCTCTTGCTGGCAAACCTTGCCCTCTCTGAGCCAAAAACGTCCACCCCACATGCCTGTCTTGTCCTCTTTCCCAACTTATCTCAAAGCTCATGCGCCTCACCTCCCGGGGCCCCCTAATCAGAAATCCTTTTCCTGCCCTGGCCAGTTTGGCTCAGTGGTTAGAGCGTTGGCCTGCGGTCCGGAGAGACCCGGGTTCGGTTCCCACTAAGGGCATGTACCTCAGTTGCAGTTTGTCCCCGGCCCTGGTTGGTCGTGCGGTGGCAGCCACTCGATGTGTCCCTTTCATGTCGATGTTTCTCTCTCTCTCTCTCTCTTCCTCTCTCTCCCTCCCACTCTATCTGTACAAAAAATGGAAAAATGTCCTCGGGTGAGGATAAAAAAAAAAAAAAAAAAGAAATCCCTTTCCTGAGTACCCTCTGTGCTCATGACCTCAGCTGACTCCTGCCTGGGCCCTCTGGGTGTGATACTTTGGATGAAACTCAACCTGATTCTCCCACCGTGAGCCTTCCAGCTCCTCCATCTCATGACAGGGGAGGGCGTTGGTCAACCTTTTAAAGTCAAAAGATTCCAAAGGGCAGAGATGGTCTCTTCCATTTATTCATCCAAAAAACATTTATATTTCATTTACATCATATATTTCAATGATATTAGAATTCTATTCCAGACTCTATGACAGTCACTGGGATAGAGCTTATGGTAAAAAAGACCCCAGACAAATGACCCCAACCAGTGTGGTAAGCACTGTGGTAAGGACTGTGCTAGCTGGAAGTGTGGAGTACTGAAAAGCCCCAAAGAAGAGGGGTCATAAATAGGTACAGAGGGGCAGTGTATGGGGGTGGGTTACTTCAGAGAGAAGCCAACAGAGGAGACCTTCAAATCCTCTCTCCTGACATCACAGAGATCATCCTCCTTCCCCAAACCACCCACCATCTGCCTTTGAACCCCTCCCCAGGCCGTCCCCAAGGCCTGCCTGCCTGCTCCACACCTGTGAGGAAGCTGATGGAGGCTGATACAAAATTGTGCATCCGGGTCCTTGGAAGGGGCTAAGATGCAAAAGACACCACAATGGGGGTGGTGAGGGCAGACAAGACGACTGCAGACAGCAAGAAAACGCAGCTGAGGATGATGTAAACTGCAGGGGAGGGAGCGTGGGCTGGTGCTGGGCACCCTGACCCCAAAGGACAGAGCCCACAGAGCCCACAGAGCCCACAGAGCCCACAGAGCCCACAGAGCCTGGGCAGGGATGGCCTCTGAAGCTCTAGCACCTCAGGCCCTGACATGTGGCCTGGAACCAAGGTTCTGACCTTGCCACTTTGGCCCCATTTTGTTCCCCATGACATGAAAGTAAACAACAACAAAATTACATAGACAAATGGTGGTTTTACAAACAACATAAAATAAAACCCTCATGATAAAATTTGTTACACAAGGAAACGTGAGGAATCGCATCTATATTGGTCATGCTGAAAAAAGTCACCGGTGGAAAATCAACATGTTCTGAACGATGCGGGGAACCCCTACAGTTATCCTGGTTAATAAAAGTAACAGACCAAAATAGCAGAGCCAGAGTCTTAAGGGCAGGGTGATTTGTCCTGCTACTGTTAGCATGATGCAGACTCATGTTAAAATGAGTTTGTATACGCTCCTGAGCATGCAGAAATGGACAGCTGGGGGTAGAACAAAGGGACAAAGGTATTATTGAAGACTCAGAGTTCTTGAATCTACCCTTGCGTTAAGACAGTGCTTCTGAACCAGACACAATTTTGCTCCTCACGGGGGATATTTGGCAATGCCAAGAAGTAATTCTGTCACAACTAATGGAGGGAGGGTTCTACTGGTATCTAGGGGGTAGTAGAGGGCAGGGATGCTACTAAGCTGTAAGAAACAGGGGAGCCTCCCAACAAAGATTATCCACCCCAAAATGTCAGTAATGCGAAGGCCGAGGAACCCTGGATCAAAGAGCTCACACAGTCTGGCCCTTCTTCCCCATAGTGGCTCTCTTCTCCTATCACCAGGAGATAACCCCTAGGTTTCCAGGAGTCACCTTTTTTCCAAGGCAGATGCCATCATGAACTTTCCAAGTTCCTTGTAAAACACGGTCTTGAGTGCCTCCTCAATAATGTGGTACCCAGGCCTGAGCACATTATCTGCAGAGCTGCTACCCAGAGTTGGACAGGTATGTGGCCAAGGGGAGAAGTTGAGGCTGAAACCCAACCTGGGCTCTGCTAACCAAGCTGCTCCCCTAGGTAGGAGCTAATGGCAGCCCTGAGAGGTGAGAAGTGGGGGAGCCTCACAGAGTAGGGCAGGATCCCCTCCTTCATCCCAGGGGACCCCCAGAAATAAACTGCTGCTGACACATTGGCTCCTGACTCCAGTGTCAGCCTGACATTATTAACCCCCTCCCAGTGCCTACTGTCCTCTAACCCCAAGACAGTGGAGACTCAGAGAAAATGCCCTTATGGGCTTATTAAATCTTATTCTCTGCCACCCCCACCCCCTAGTCCCTGCCTCCATCCCTCCTTACTGGATAAGGGTCAAGGCTTCTAGCACTTGAAAGGAAAGCAGTTTTCAAACAGGCCACTGAAAAACGCCTCACAGGATTCCTCATTCACAAGGCACGCCCAGAAGGGGAAAATGGCAACCAGCAGTATGAGCAGGTAGCCCAGTATGGTCAAGGCTGGGGCTATGGCCCATGTGAAGCCCTTTATGTCCTTGTCCTCTACAGTCAGCATCAACTGGGCAAGGAAAAGTGAGGACAAGAGGTGGGGCACCTACTCCCAATTCTCGTGTGGCACAAAGAGATAGTGCCTGCAGAAATGCTAACACATATATGAGGCTCAATAAATGCTGACTGATTTGCCTCAATAAACTTTACAGCTTTACAGACATCCTTAGTGGAACTAAAAAACACATAGGACCTTTTCTACCACTAACTCACTGGGTGATCTTGGGTATGTGGGGTTTCTTCTGTGAGCCCCAATTTCCACCTCTGTAAAATGAGAAGGATGGACTAGGCTGTTCCCTACCTCTTCCAGCTCTGAAGTTCTAACCATTCAATTCTGTTAACACCCACCCACTGGCCACAGAAGAACCTCTCCAATGCCCTCTTTCAGTCTGCTATTTGCCTTTTGAGACTTCAGAATAGGGACCAGGGGGAGATAAGACCAGGGTCTGAAATGCCCTTCCTCAGTAACTGGCCTTCTTGCCTCTGGACCCTGGGTTTAGATGGGGAGTGTTCCACCAGGCCAGTAAGAGCCTCCTGCTGAAAAATGAGATTATATGCACAGAGGAAGTATTGCAAATAGTTTTAGAGTTTTATAGACCTTGCTGAAGCCCCAGGTACCAATCTAGGCCTGAAGGTGAGGCCCTTCATTAAGGATCCCTCATATCTTCTCCTTGAATACTGTCTGTCACTAAAGATGCTTTCTTTTGAATGAGTACCTGAGACGATAAGAGCTGACTGGACTTGGCTTTAGAAGCCCTAGATTGTCATCCCAGCTTTATCATTTGCTAGCTGTATAACCTTGGGAAGCTTGCTAAAACTCTCGGGACTTTGGGTCCCCCATTGGGAAGATGGGGGATACAACACTTGCCCAGTGGGTCTCTGAGAAGGCCAAATGAAATACTGCATACTGAAGGGGCAAGCACAGTGCTGGGACTCAAGTGCTTGGTTAAAGGGGGGGGGGTTGGTGAGAGAACAAACTTCTCCTAAAATTCAAATATTCCTATGGTGAAAGGGGCTAGAGGCCACTCATAATCTAAGGGCAAATTTATTCAACTAGTCTGCTCTCCTCTCTGCCTTTGCCAAGCCCAGCAACCCTGTGGAAGGAGTTTTCACCAAGGTGGAGAGGAACAAGTGGAGGCAGGGGAGGAGCTGTATAGGAGCCTGGGGTGCTGCAGGGAGGGTGGGCCTGGTCAGAATGCATACAGATGGCACTGTGATTACCCTGGCACCTGGTGGTGCAGAAGGGAGGCATCAGGAAGTGAGAGACACACATGACAAAAGAGGTGAAGGGCACTCTAAGAAAACAGAACAGCCCTTCTTTCCAAGTCATGCCCAAAGCCAGGCCTGGAGACCCCTATAAAAGCAGGGCTGTGCTTGGCGGCACCAAAGATTCGAGCTGTGCATGATGACTGCAGAAGACAGGGTCCTTGGAGTGAAAGTGCTGTTCTTACTTCTCTGCACCCTGTGCAAATACCCTTGCTCATGCCCAGGCATTATGGCTTCTTCACGGTCCCCAAAGCAGACCCCACCCCCCTCACTACAGCTGGGGACAAGGAGTGTCTTTAAGGCTTTGAGAACTGTTGATCACTATAGCAGAACAAGGGCAGAGGTGTGGGTGCCCTCCCAGCCCTCCCACCCAACTATGCTGTTTATAAATGGTTTAACCACTGCTCCTCTTTTAATGCTGTTAAGAGTGCTTTGGAAATGTTCTAATGTGCTTTCTCCTCTTTTTGTCACTCACCAGCTTTTCTTCTCCCCACCTGAAAAAATTGAATCCTTCCCTCTTTCCAAAGCTACCCTTTCGATCTTCTCTCCACCCTCCAGGCCTACTGATGAGTCACCTGAACTTCAGGGTCTCAGTTTCCCTTGCTCTAAAATGATGAAGTCAGTAGGACCAGAGAGTGTTGAGTCCCATTTGTAAAACTCTCCAAGTAGGAATCATGGCTACATATTGACCCTCATGCTCTGTACGAAGTGGCGTGCCCTAGACATTTTCCTCTGATGGTCTGTATCTCTTCCTGTCCACCCCCCACAACCTCAACTTGTCTAAAACTGACCTGAATATCATCCCTATTTCAGTCATTCTCTCCATCACCCACACTATAGCTAGGAGCTCATGCTGGCTTCTCCCTTTCTCCTATGCTTCCAGCTCATCAGCCTTCCTCACCTCCTCGGTTTTCACAAAGTTTCCCAACCACCCCCCTTCCTGCCCACCCCCCATGTCTCCCTCCAGTCCTGGAACACCACAGTCAACCCCAAGCATCTGCAACTTCCATGCCTGGGGTCCTTCTCTGGGGATGCCCTCTCTGCTCCTCCAGACCTCTTAAATCCCACCTCTCATATAAGCACAGCTTGATCCTGTGCACTCCATGTAGGCCTCCCAACCATTATCCATTCCCTCCATAGAAATTAAATGTGCACTTACTAGATGCCCCATTCCCAGTTTAGGCCAATGGGGACAATTCAGGGACAAAAAAACAAAAACAAAAACAAAAGACAGGAATTTGCAGGCTCTTGGTAACTACTGCAGAGAGAAACAAATAAACATATCATATTGATACAGTGCTTTCCTCTCCCCAGTCTTGGGTTACCATGGGGCCACCCAGCATACCACCTCCTGTCTGCACTCTCCACCCACCCTCCACCCCTAACCCTGCTTTCCAGTGAGGTGGGCCTTGTCGGCCTTTCTCTGAGGTTAGGCCAGGGTCCTGCATGGAACAGCCCTTAGTGCTGGGACTTGATGAATATGCAATTTTGGGAATACACTAACATAGGCCAGACTCAAAGGACTACCGACATTTTAATATAAAAGGGGATTTGTAGATCCCTTTGTACTGATGAAGAAAAAGAGAGTGGTAGAGAAGACTCCATTGGTCCAGGATCCCACAGTCAGTGGGGACCAGGGATCAGAAAGTCATGTGGCTGATCCTCCCATCTCACCAGACACTACTGGCCAGCAGTCCTATTCAATGATTTCCAAATGTGAAATTTAGTGGAACCTAAGAATTTTTTCTAATGGGTATGTTCATGTGCATGTGTGAGAAAGGGAGAGAATGGAAGAAGGTAGGATTGCCAACTTTCTATTCTGCCAAGGACATTCAAAAAGAAACAAACAAACAAAAAAAAAACTCACCTACTATCATTGACTGTTTTAATTATTATTTTTAAAAGATCCCAGATACTGGAAAGCAGAAGAGCTGCCTATTCCTCAGTGGGGCCAGGACCAGCACCTGAGAACCACCCGCTTGTGTAGAAGGTACTCAATCCCGGTTCCCTCTGGGACACTCTCTCTGGGCCACCCTGCAACAACCAGTGTGCAGACCTCTCTGGGCCCTGTGCGCTCCCAGGGACACCTGGAAACTGTACTGGGGATAAAGAGGTGGGTGACATATAAAGTACACCTTGGTTGGAACAGGGAAGAGACCTGGAAGGAACTGTCTGGGCCATTCCTCCCTCTGGCAACCTTCCTCTTCCCAAACCTTTCATGGCCTGGAAGTCACAGTGACATTTTCCAGACCCAAAGATGGTCCCCAACCTGGCCATCCACCCCCAGACACCACTCTGTGGGTCTCAACATCCCAAGGGATTATGTGTAGCCTTTGGGTGGGGGGAGCTTCTCCATGCCCTCCCCATGCCGACCAGTGAAGCCACTTCAACTCACCCTCTACCAGTTTCCTCTCCCTCATTCGGGCCACTTTTGAGGTCTCCCAGTCTCCTGGGCAGAGCTTCCCTCTAGGTGGCCCCAGGGCAGTGGGACAAGCCCCCACCCCGCCCCACTCCTCTGTCTCTTCTGCTTGTGGTCCAGGCCTCCGCTGGCTCCCAGGCCCCCGCAGCTATGCTTGGTCTCCTGGCAGAGTTCCCCAGCCCTGGGGCCAGTGGAGGAAGGCAGGGGCTCACCCCTGGAGGCAGCTGTCCCGCCTCTCCCCTGACCCTCAGCTAGGGAAACCTGGCCTCCAGGGTTGTTCACCATAGGCCTCGCTCACCAGTGTACAGAATAGGGTGGGGGTTTGAGCAAGCTGGAGTCCCCCAAATCTGAATTTGAATTTCAACTCTACCATTACCAGCAGGGTAACCTTGGGTAAGTTACTTCTCTTTCCCAGGTGTCAGTTTTCTCATCTGTGAGAGGGGATTAATAATAGTAACTTTTTCTGTTGGGTGGCAGAAATGATCCAATGAGAAGTGGCTGGAAAAGAAGCCACCCCACCCCCTACACTTGCACAGTAATAGAGCTGCACAAAGAGCAGCCTTCACCAGGAACCGAGAAGCCCTGAGTTTGAGTTTCCTGACTCCCCAGGGGCATGCCAATTCACTCCCCTTCCCCAAGACCTTGGCTCCCACACCAAGCTTTGTTTTGTGCATGTGCTCTGATTTCCCTCAAGCCTCCCTGGCCCTTACATTCATTGCCCTTCTTTGCTCTCCCAAAGTAAAGTTGTCTGAACCTCTCAACACTCTGGGTGGTTTTAAACTTCTCAAAGAGACAGCACTCAAGGGAAGCAGGACTGGCTTTCAGCCCTGGGGCTGGATAAGTCACCAGTCCACCTTGCTCTGAGTCTATGCTCACCAAGAAAATGCATTTACAACTCATAAGATTTTTAAATCCAGGATCAGGACCATGTCTAGCACCCCTTCACACCTCTCCACTAGCCAGTACATATTCAAAGACAACAGGAAGGGATGAGGGCATGGACCACACTAATTTAAGTCATCACTCAAGTGAGAGGCACATGTCAGGCCTTGTGCTATTCAGATTCTATCTGTCATCAGGTTTAGAACCCAACTTGTAAGTCTTCAGGCAAGAGGGGGGCTTTATTGACTTAGCTGGGTCAGGGCAGAGGTACAGCTGGTGAGGACTGGAGCCAGGCCAGGAACACCCCTGGACAACTCTCTGCCCTGATTTCAGAAAGGTAGTTTTGATCTCCTCCAATTCATAGGCTTTCATTCTCCAGATAGCAGGGGGAAAAGTCAACTTCCAGACTCACATCCTCTTATTTAGCCACCTTATGGAAAAAGAATGTTTTCCTCACCCTATTCTTACCCCTACTTGTTTTAAAAATTGCCCAGGGAAGCATTCAGATTGGCTGGACTTGCATCACATGCTCATTACACTCTGGCCAAAGAAGATGAGTCAGCTGTGATCCAAAGTGGCCAGGCAGATAGAGTCATCTAAGAAGCCAGCAATTTGGACCACATATTTGGAGCAGAGTAGGGAGACGCTTTTTAAAGGAAGGGAGATAGTGTTCTCAGAGTAAGGAAGAAATGATGGAAGACCATGACAGCATTTTTCATATGCAATTTTATACATTACTTTTTTTTTTAATATGTTTATTGAATTTAGAGAGAGAGGGAAGGAGATGGAGAGAAACATCGATGTGAAAGGGAAACAGCAATGTGAAAGAGAAACATCAATCAGTTGCCCCTAGCATGAACTCCAACCAGAGACCAAACCTGCAACCCGGGTATGTGCTCTGACCAGTCATTGAACCAATGACTTTACTTTTTTTTTTAATTTCTTTTTATTTATTCATTTTAGAAAGAGAGGAAGGGAGAGGGAGAGATAAATAGAAACATCGATGAGAGAGTATCGATTGGCCACCTCCTGCATGCCCCACACTGGAGATTTGGCCCACAACCTGGGCATGTGCCCTAACTGGGAATCTAACTGGTGATCTCTTGGTGTATGGGTTGACACTCAACTACTGATCTACACCAGCCAAGTGTGACATTACTGATAAATGCCATTACATATCAAATTTAAAAATGACAGACATTATTGTCTTCCTATTGCAGATTAAGAAACTCAGTCTCACTCAGCCAGTGTGCTCAGTGGTTGTGCATCGGCCCATGCACCAAGAGGTTGCCAGTTAGATTCCCAGTCAGGGCACATGTCCAGGTTGTGTGTGGGCCAAATCCCCAGCGTGGGGCATGCAGGAGGTGGCCAATCAATATTCTCTCTCATCGATGTTTCTATCTCTTCCTCTCCCTCTCCCTTCCTCTCTAAAATCAATTTTTAAAAAAATTTAAAAAAAAACAAAAACAGAAAGAAACTGAGTCTCAGGTTAAGAACTTGCCCAAATGATCATAGATGGTTGCTAAAAGGTCATGGATGATTGCTAAAAACATTAGGCTGCAGAGGAATAGATTCTTCCCACGGTGGTGAAATGTATCATCCTTGGAAATTACTTACTAATGGAAAAAAAGAAAAACATGTCTTTACATAGGATAGATCTTAAACAAGTAAACAAACAGCACTACTTATGGTGGAATAATCTGCCATCATGTGCCCCCAGAGGTTATGCAGAAAGAAGAGATTTTCTTGCCAAAATTATTTAATCAATCCTCTAAAGCTTGTTCCAGTTTAGAGGAGATACAGGGGGTTGAGGAGGAAGTTAAACACCACCACAGGAAAACAGAAATCAACTCTGTGAAATTCTAAAGGATAACTGTTCTTGACTCCCCCAAAATACAATGTCATTTTTTTTAAAGTGGAGGAACTGTTCTAGATTAAAAGAAACTAAAGAGACTCAAAACCAAATGCAGTGTGTGAACTTTGATTTTATTCTGATTTGAAATAAAATAGCTATAAAACACATTCTTGGGGCAGCTGGGAAAAATCTGAATATAGACTACACTTTAGATGGTATCGGGGAATTCTATTTTTTCTTAGGTATATTAATGATATTGTGATTATGTAGGAGACTAACAATATTCTTAGGTGAAGCATGCCATAGTATCTAGTGAAGGTTATATCCAAGTTTGCTTTCAAATGATTCAGAAAAAAAGTATATATATAGATAAAAAGCAAATATGGAAGAATGTTAATAGTTGTTCATCTAAGTAGAGGATATATAAGGTGTTCATTACACTATTCTTTCAACTTTTATGTATATTAAAATTTTTCAGATAAAAAGATGAAAACATTAAAAGAGAACTTTTCTAAGAACCCACATACAGCTGGAAACTAAAATTCAGGTTTATCATTCAGCCACTCCATATGAGAGCTTTCTCTAATGACAGATACAATGCTAGGTGCATACAGTCCCCACCCTCATGGAGCTGGCAATCTAGCATAGAAAACAGGTAACTGAATAAATCATTTTTTTTAAAGTGTGATCAGTGTACAAAGGAAGTATAGCAGAGCAACAACAATTCAGTTCAAAGACTGCCAAGAAGGCACCATTTAGGCAGAATCTTATTTTCAAAAGGGAATGCATTATGCAAATTTTCACCTGCTCCACAGCAGAAAAATACTATACATGCATGTGCACCCACACACAGGACAAAAGTCTCACCTTTGTTATGTGCAATGCACACGAATGTTTTTTATTCCATTCTAACCCTCATTCTTTTTTCTTTTACCCTTAGTGCTGATTGCAACTTATTATAATAAATTAATTTTATAACCCATATTTGGCATTTCTAAATTTTAATCTTCACCCAAGAATATTTTTTTGATTTTCAGATAGAGAGGAAGGGAAAGAGGGATGAAGGGAGAGAGAGAAACATCAATGTTAAAGAGACACATCAATTGGTTGCCTCCTGCATGAGCCCAACCAAGACCAGGGATTGAACTGCAACCGAGGTACATGCCCTTGACCATAATCAAACCCATGACTCTTTGGTTCGTGGGCCAACTCACTAACCGCTAAGCCAAACCTGCTAGGGCTCATTACTGGCTTTTGGTCTAGGTTGAAAAATACTGTGTTCAAGGAATCAAGGAGTTTCAAAATGACTGGGAGGAGTGGTCACAAGTGGGCTGGAGAAGTCAGTAGAATGTGAAGTCTTGTAGGATTTCATCCTGAGGGCCATGAGAGGACTTTGATAGGATTAAAGCAGTCCCATTTGGGTGCCAGGCTAAAATTCATCTCCCTCCTCTTATCTCCCCTTTGCCCAAGACTCCTACCTCTTTAGCCAGAGCATAGGAGACACCTCTCACCCAAGTGGGTGCAAGGATGTATACAAGGTATGTATGGCTAAGGACTGCCAGGCCAGCCCCTCTTAGGACTGGAAATTTTAGAATGTGTGCACAAGTTTATGTCATAGCCCCTACTGGAAGCATTTTCATATTTCCCCAGGCAAGGTAAGAGGGAACTAACTGCCTGCTGGAAAAGGGGTTGTAGTGCCCATAAACTGAGGTTGGAGTCTCTAGGGTTCTGACTTCCCTCAGGCTCTGTGCTTCCCTCATCCCGAGCTCCAAATCTGCCATTGGTCCTTGGTGCTAGAGCTCAGGGTTGCCCAAACTGGAGTTACTGTATAACAGAACTGAGAAATGAGTAGGCTCCTGCCCCTGAGAGTCCCAGGTTA
The DNA here is from genome assembly GCF_014108415.1 of Molossus molossus. Lineage (NCBI taxonomy): Eukaryota > Metazoa > Chordata > Mammalia > Chiroptera > Molossidae > Molossus > Molossus molossus. The sequence continues at coordinate 95,441,056 of NW_023425366.1, read as the reverse complement.
CTTCCTTCAGGGAATCCAACCTGGTTTCATCTCCATTGCAATCCCCCACTCCCACTTCTTCCTTCTAGGCTGGAACATCCTCTCTCCTTTCACATAGGCCCCTGATACTCTCCAAACTCCCAGCCCAGCCCTCTTGCAAGCCCTCATTGACTAAGCCACCAGATCCTGTATGGTCCCTGTGTTCTTCTCTCAGCACTTGTGAAATGTTTATATTCTCTACTGTATAGATTCTCAACCTTGGTTGCACATTAAAATTACCTGGGAACTTATAAAATCTCAATAGCCAGGCTGTACCCCACAGCAAATACAGTAATACAATAATCACCTATAGGAATGGCAAAGGAGGGAAGGTGGAGGAGTGCAGAGAAGACAGTTAAGACAAGCAAGAAACCTTGGGTTCCAGTAACCAGATTCATTCCCCAGCCATCCACTGAGTACCTACTGCGTGCACAGCACCAGAACAGACATGGAGGCTACAGGAGAGAAGCAACTTTCAATTTCAAGAGTCCACAATGTAACTGTAACTTTCACTGACTTTTTAAAAAGATGATTACTAATCCAGACTAACCGGGGGGTTGGGGGAAATGATCTGATTATTTTTGATTAAAAAAAAAATAAGCATTTACAACAAAGCAGTTATTTCTCTCAGATGCCTAGAATACATCTAACAATGTACTAGCTAAGTATAGATAACTTTTGGAATTTCTTTTAATGATTAAAATATTCATGGTAAATAGATGCTCAAACTTTTTCCCTTTAATTTTATCAGTCAATGAGTATCACACTATTCAACTGTTTTGCAAACTTTTTCTTTAATAATTATGTGATATTGAAGCTCTACCTCAGGTTATAATGGAATTTTTGTTATAAAGGAGTTTGAACAGTAGCTTTTTCTAATAGAGAATTTTGAAAATTATTAGAGTGTATTTTTAAAAAACAGCTAGAAGTTTACTATTTTTTTTTCCATCCAAATATAAAATAAATTATTTCTCATAAGAATAGTAAACATGTGTGTCATTAGGATTCAATCAGAAAAGCAGAGCCAGGAGGAAACAGGATACACACACATACACACACACACACACCTGGCTCAGCTGCTGCTTTGGGACAGTGACATGAGTCTGCAGATCAGCAATGAGTGTGAGCTACAAAATAACTGCTACTTTTCTTCTGCCCTCCAAATCTCCCAATAATCTCCTGTAGACTACATTAACTGAAACATACAAAAAAAGGAATTCTGGAAAATGCAGTTCAGGCTACCCAAGCTGACACATAACAAAGCCATGACATGTCATCCTGAGAAATTACTTGGCTTGGAAAATCTGCACATTTATTAAGTGCATTTATGTCACATTAAACAAGAGATTCAGTAGTCAACAGGACATTGAGTGAAATATTGTCCCAAGAAGACCCAAGGGCCATTTCTATCTGTAGTTACAACAAACAAGACAAATGAGATAGAAGAAAAGCTATTGCATTCAAAGGTCACCTATCACTTTCCTGATCTATGAGTCTGAATCCCAAACTCCCTGATTCTTTCTTTCCTGGATTAGACCTAACTCATTCCATTTTCAGATGACTATGGAGATTTTAAAGCAAACCATAGACTCTCCCTCTGATGGAGATCCTCAATATCAAAGGAAAGTAGTACTAATGTTCCACTTTAGTCATCAGCTTTGTGCTGCATTATGCCCCTTTTTGTACCCTTCTCTGATACACAGGTAGTTTTCTCCCATATCCGTCATTCCTTCAAAGTGAACCTGCTGATGCTGAATAAGGCAGGAACTCGATCTAAAGGTTTTCATACAATGAACACATCTATTAGATCTGTCCACTATGTGAACTTTCAGATCTTAATATGAATAAAAGCTGAACTGGGACTAAAGGTCATCCATACTCACTACACCCAAAGGGTTTCTTCCCAGTGTGAGTTCTTTGATGTTCAGTATGAGCTGAACTCCAACCAAAGTTAATACCACCTTCATTTCATTCAGTTTCTCCATTGTATGAATCCCCAAATGATCAATAAGGTATGAATTATACTTGAGGGTTTCCCACATTCTTTACATTCAGAGGCTTTGACTCTCTTGTGTGTTTTCTGGTGCTGAATGAGGTGGGAGTTCCCACTAAAGGCCTTTCCACATTCACTACATTCATAGGGTCTTTTTCCAATGTGAATTCTGTAATGTTTAACAAGGAGTGAACTTCTACTAAAAGATTTCCCACACTCATTACAATCATAAGGAGCCTCCCCTCTGTGAACTCATGTTCAATAAGGTGCGAGTTACGACTGTAAGTTTTCCCAGTTATTGCATTCATATGGTCTCTCTTTGGTGTGAACTCACTAATGTTCTATTACAAATTAGCTCTGACTAAAGGCCTTCCCACATTCAGTACATTCACAGGGTTCTTCCCTAGTGCGAATTCTCTGATATCAAATAAGATTTGAACTCCGACCAAAAGCTTTTTCACATTCATTACACACATAAGGCATCTCTCCTGCATGAATTATCTGATGCTGGGATAAGGTGTGAGATGCATCAGAAGGTTTTCCCACACTCACTACATTTTAGGGTTTCTCTTCAGTATGTATTCTTTGATGCTGAATAATGTTTGAACTGTGGCCAAAGGTTTTTCCACATCTATGACACTCATAAGTTTTCTCTTGCTTGTGGATTTTTTTATGCTGAATAAGATATGAGCTCCGCCTGAATAATTTTCCACATATATTACAGATTTGAGATTTCTCTTCAGTAAGAATTTGTGGCTGTTGGCTAAAGTTTGCATTATTTCCAAAGTTTTGTCCATATTCAAAGGCTCCCTTGTTTTTATTTTGTTCATGTTCATCTCCTTCATGTAGTTGTGTCCCTACTGTAAGAGTTTTCTGATTTACAATCAATTGATCCTCAGAACAGTTCTCACCATCTAACAGAAAATATAAAAAAGGTAAATGTAACAAGAAAAACTGGTGAGAAACAGAATGATCAAAATTTTAAAGAAGTATTAGATTAAAAAAAGAAAAATGCAATATAAGAAAAAGGCTGATACAGTTGGGGAAAGGGGGAAGAGATTTACCAAAAAATTTATATAAATATATGTATAACTATGGACACAGACAATAGTGAGGTGAAGGCATGGGGGTGGGAGTGGGGTGGAAGGAGTTAATGGGGAACAAAAGGGGGACATCTATAATACTTTCAATAGTAAAAAAAAAAATTTTTAAGAATGATACAAGTTTAGCAGATTGGGAGAAAGTGGTGGGGAAGCTAAAGTTAGGATTTATATAGGAAGTAGCCAACCAGACAGAAGTACTGGGATTAACAGAAAAGAAATGCAGAGTTTGAGTGAAGTGTGATATGTCAGATCATAGAAAGAATATGTGTGGGGAGGGGCAGGGACTGAACAGATAAATGAAAGAGGAGAGCCTCACCTCAGAGGTTCTGTCCATATGGTACCCTGGCCATGGATTGTCTCTGCTGTAACAGAAAAGATTCCTTTCACATAATCAGATACCAATGCTTTCTTCACTCCTGTTGAGAGCGTCTTTCTTGACACACAGATTCTCACATACTCACTTATGAACTCAGACCTTATATGTACCTATTAGAAATAGTGCAAATAGGGAGGATTTGATAAAGGTGAGTGGGGGGAAGAATAGGAGGAAAGGTTATTTAAAATATGACAGATTTAGAGAAATCTGAATATAGAGAAACATTTCCAAATCTATTTCAACTTTAAGAGAATATACAAAAATAAATTCTGTACCCTAGCTACCCATTTACTTTAATATAAATAAGTTCATTATATTAAATAAGTAGGGCTTACTGAAGTTAGAGAAGTTATTTTGCAGTGATACTAGAGAAAGCAGGTCTGGAAGAAGGCAGTGCTGAGGAATTACCAGTGCAGCATTTCCATCAGCATTGAAAGCCTAAACCCTATGCAGCCCTGACTTCATTAGGTAGTGGTCACTGCCTTTCAGGAATTTCATAATTATTTGTGGTATCACAGAACCACATTTTTAATTTATTCTCCACCTCCAGATATGCCCTCATCTTCTGTGTGTGCAATCTGGATATTGAAGTTTGGGGGGGACTTTTTAGGAATTTTTTCTTATGATGAGAACTTTTAAGATCTACTCTTAACAGCTTTCAAATATACAATATGGTATTTTAACTATAACCACCATGTTGCACATTACATCCCCAGACTTTTTTACCTTATAACTGGAAGTTTGTACTTTTTTTTTTTTTCATCTCACAGGGCTTTAATCAAGGTGTCAACAGGGCAGTGTTCCTTCTGGAGGCTCCAGAGAAAAATCTATTTCTTTGCTTTTTCAGGCTTCCTAAAGGCTGACCATATATATTCCTCTGCTCCTGAACCCTTCATTTTCAAAGCCAGTATATCACATGACTCAGACTTCTGCTTCCATCATCATATCTCTTCTGGCTCTTCTGCCTCTTTCTTTCACTTATAAGGACTCTTGTAATTACAGGGAACCCATCCAGATAATCCAGGATAATCTCACTATTTCAAGATTTTTAATTTAGTCATGTCTGGGTAGACATCTTTGGGGAACCATTATTCTGGGGATCTTGTTAAACCACCTCTCTCCAGTTCCCCCAATCACCACCCCTCACCTCTGGCAACCACCAATCTGTTGTCATATCTATGAATTTGAATTATTTATTTTTTTATTATTTTTTTAATCCTCACCTGAGGATATTTTTCCATCCATCTTCAGATAGATTGGGAGGGAGGAAGAGAGAGGGAGAGAGGGAGAGGGAGAGAGAAAGAGAGAAAGAGGGAGAGAGAGAGAAACATTGATATGAGAGAGACACATCGATTGGTGGCCTCCCACACAGCCCTGACCAGGGCTGGGGACGAACTGCAACCGAAGTACATGGCCTTGACTGGAATTGAACCTGAAACTCACCGTTCTGTGGGCCGATGCTCTAACTGCTCAGCCAAACCAGCCAGGGCGAGTTTGGATTTTTTAGATTCCACGTGTAAGTGAAATCATAAAGTATTTGTCTTTATCTGTCTGACTTATTTCACTTAGCATAATGCCCTCAGGGTTCATCCATGTTGTCACAAAAAGCAGGATTTCCTTCTTTTTTATGGTTGAGTGATATTCCATTGTATATGGATACCGCATTTTCTTTCTCTTAGGTTGTTTCCATGTCTTGGTTATTGTAAATAATGCTGCAATGAACATGGGGACGCAGATATCTTTTTAAGATAGTAATTTTGTTCCTTTCAGATAAATATTCAAAATTGGAATTGCTAAATTGTATGGTAGTTGCATTTTTAACCTTCTGAGGAATTCATACCATTTTCCATAATGACTATACCAATTTACCACCAATAGCACACAGGGTTCCCTTTTCTTCACATTGTCGCCAACAATTCTTATGTTTTGTCTTTTGAATGATAGCCATTCTAATAGGTGTGAGTGGTTTAATGTTTTTACCTCCCCATGTATATGTGTTTACCTTATGTATCAGACAGATTGCAAGCTCCTGGAGAGCAGGAAACAGGTCTAATAAGTTAAGCATTTAAAGACTAAAAAGACATAAATCAAGTCTAAATACTAACTGGGCAGGCCAATTATTTTTAGCAAGGTACCATAATGAACTCAAGTTACTCACTGATGCCTAGAATAGCACAATCCAACAGAACTTTCTGTGATTATGGAAACTTTCCACATCTGTGCTGTCTAATACTGTACCCAATAGTGTTGAGTGAGTGCTTGAAATGTGGCTAGTGCAACTGAGAACTGAACTTTTCACTATATTTCATTGTAATTAATTTAAGTTTAGTTAGCCATTTGTGGCTAGTTGTTACCCTGCTGGACAGCATAAATCTAGAGCTTTCTAAATCTGCCAAATCTGCCCAATGGGCTTGGGGCACTTAAACGTAGAAGCCCTTCAAAACTGGATTCATTAAATAGGATGAAACATAAGAGAACAAATAGAGTCTCCATCAGCTCAAAAACAAGTGAAAGTGCAGTAACCTGGGCATGCCTCCATTGGAGTTGAAATACTTCATAATAATTGCCTTTTGTACTTGGCTTAGGCAAATATTAAAATGAGAGCTTCTGCCCTGGCCAATTTGCTCAGCAGTTAGGGCATTGACCTGCAGACCAAAGGGTCAAAGGTTTGATTCCCAGTCAAAGGCATATACCCGGGTTGCAGGTTTGATCCCTAGCCCCAGTCAGGGTTGTGCAGGAAGCAGCCAATCTCTCTCTCTCTCTCTCTCTCTCTCTCTCTCTCTCTCTCTCTCTCTCTCTCTCTCCCCTCCCTCCCACTCTATCTAAAAATCAATGGAAAAATATCTTTGGGTGAGGATTAATAAAAACAGAGAGGAAGGAAGGAAGGAAGGAAGGAAGGAAGGAAGGAAGGAAGGAAGGAAGGAAGGAAGGAAGGAAGGAAGGAAGGAAGGAAGGTTGGTTCTGCTATGTCTCCCTGACCTGGCCCCCACCTGTCCTTCCAGTCCCATTCTGATCTTCTCCTTCACACAAAGCCTCTTCTATATTCATTCTCTATCCCAACATGCGAAGGCTTAGACATTCTAGAGGATGTACCTTTTATTTGGTCCACTGCCAGAAATTTGACAGCCTAAATTTGACAGCCTGCTGGACGTATTCAAGAATATAACTTCCACTACTTTCAGGCCCTGTTCAATATCACCTTCTGCATGAGACTGAAAGAGATCCTTCTCCTATAAGTCCTGAAATACTTCTCATCCTTACAAGTCATACAGCACTTCACTCATCCATATTCATTTAGTATATTTTACTAAATGACTTTGTAAATCCATCTGTAAATATATTTTATAAATGTTGTAAATATATTTTACTATATTTTACAACATGCCACATACAGTTCCAGGCTCTGAGATACATTAATGAGAAAAACAGACAAAAATCCTTCCATCTAAGATCTTTCATTTTAGTAAGGAAGATGGATAATAAATGATGTCAATTACATACTATTAGAAGGTGATAAATGTGCTATAGGGGAAAAAAGCAAGGAACAATGATTAGAGGACCAAAGGGAGTAAGTCTGCAGAAGGATGCATTTTTTTTATCCTCACCTGAGGACATTTTTGCATTTACCTTTAGATAGAGCAGGAGGGAGAGAGGGAGGAAGAAGAAAGAGAAATATCGGTGTGAGAGAGACACATTGACTGGCTGCCACCCACATGGCCCCAACCAAGCCAGGGACGAACTGCAACCAAGGTACATGCCCTTAGTGGGAACCGAACCCAGGCCTCTCTGGTCCGCGGGACGACACTCTAACCGCTGAGCCAAATCAGCCAGGGCAGAAGGATGCATTTTATTTATTTATTTATTTATTTATTTATTTATTTATTTATTTATTTATTTAATGTTTTACTTTGATATTTCTTTTTTTAACTTCTTTAATTAATTTATGTTTATAACAGATGTTTCTCCTTTTTGCCCCACTGATACCCGCTGCCCTCTCCCTCTCCGCCCCATCCACAGCTTTGTTGCTCATGTCCATTGTTCATGCATACATGCATATAAACTCTGTGGTTTATCTCTCCCCCACCACCCCCTCTTCTGGGGATTGTCAGTCTGTACCCCACTTCCACATCTCTGGGACTACCCCGTTCCTCAGACTGTTATGTTCATTATATTCCACAAATAAGTGAGATCATGTGATATTTGTCTTTCTCTGTTTGGCTTGTTTCACTTAGGATACTACTCTCCAGGTGCCTCCATGTCGTCTCAAAAGATAGGAGATCTTTCTTTCTTACAGCTGCATAGTACTCCATTGTGTATATGTACCACTGCTTTTTATATCCATTTTTCTACTGATGGACACTTGGGCTGTTTCCAGATCTTAGCTATTGTAAATAGTGCTGCTATGAACATGGGGGTACATATATTCTTTCTGATTGGTGTTTCAGGCTTCTTAGGGTATATTCCTAGAAGTGACATCACTGGCTCAAATGGCAATTCAATTTTTAATTTTTTGAGGTAACACCATAGTGTTTTCCATAGTGTCTGCACCAGTCTGCATTCCCACCAGCAGTGTACTAGAGTCCCTTTTCTCCACACCCTCGCCAACACTTGTTGTTTGATGATTTGTTGATGGCGGCCATTCTGACAGGTGTGAGGTGATACCTTATTGTTGCTTTAATTTGCATCTCTCTGATGATTAGTGATGTTGAGCATTTCGTCATATGTCTCTTGGCTATTTGTATGTCCTGTTTGGAGAGGTGTTTATGTAGCTCCTCTGCCCATTTTATTATTTTTTTTAATCCTCACCCAAGGACATTTTTCCAGTTTTTTGTTCAGATATAGTGGGAGGGAGAGAGAGGAAGACAGAGAGAGAGAAACATCAATGTGAAAGGGATACATCGAGAGGCTGCCACCCACATGACCAACCATGGCCGGGGACAAACTGCAACCGAGGTACAGGCCCTTAGCAGGAACCAAACCCGGGTCTCTCTGGACCTCAGGCCGATGCTCTAACTGCTGAGCCAAACCGGCCAGGGCACCTCTGCCCATTTTTTAATTGGATTCTGTCTTCCTTTTGTTGAGTTGTATGAGCAGTCTATATATATTGGAAATTAACTCCTTATCTGATATATTATTGGTAATGATACTCTTCCATACAGTGGGTTGCCTTTCCATTTTGGTGGTTTTTTTCTTTTGCTGTGCAGGAGCTTTTGAGTTTGATGTAGTCCCATGTGTTCATTTTCTCCTTTGTTTCTGTTGCCTTAGGTGATGTATCAGTGAAAATTCTGCTGCATATGATGTCTGAAATTTTGTTGCCTACACTATCTTCTAGGATTTTTATGCATTCATGAGTCACATTAAAGTATTTTATCCATTTTGAGTTTATTCTTGTGTAGGGTGTAAGTTGGTGGTCTAGCTTCATTTTTTTTTTTTTTTTGCATGGAGCTGTCCAATTTTCCCAACACCATTTATTAAAGAGGCTGTCTTTACTCCACTGTATGCTGTTGCCACCTTTGTCAAATATTAATTGAGCATGTTGTCTTGGGTCCATTTCTGGGTTCTCGATTCTGTTCCATTGATCTATCTGCCTGTTCTTGCGCCAGTACCAGGCTGTTTTGATTACAGTGGCTTTGTAGTATAACCTGAAATCTGGTAATGTGAGCCCTCCAACTTTGTTCTTCTTTTTCAAGATTGGGGTGGCTATTCAGGGTCTTTTTTGGTTCCATATGAATTTTTGAAGTATTTGTTCTAGTTCTGTGAAGTATGTCATTGGTATTTTGATGGGGATTGCATTGAATCTATAGATTGCTTTGGGTAGTATGGACATTTTAATGATGTTAATTATTCCAATGCATGAACAGAGTATGTGCTTCCACATTTTATATCTTTTTCTATTTCTTTTTTCAATGACATGTAGTTTTCTGCGAATAGGTTTTTTACTTCTTTGATTAAGTTTATTCCTAGCTATCTTAATTTTTTGCTGCGATGATAAATGGGATTGTTTTTTTAGTTTCCCTTTCTGAGACTTCATCATTAGTGTATAAGAATGCCATCAATTTCTTGACGTCAATTTTGTATCCTGCTACTTTGCCAAATTTATTTATTAAGTCTAGTAGATTTTTGATGGAGTCTTTGGGGTTTTCTACCTATAGTATCATGTCATCTGCGTATAATGACAGTTTCACTTCCTCCTTTCCAATTTGGATCACTTTTATTTTTTCTTCCTGTCTGATTGCTGTGGCTAAGACTTTCAGTACTGTGTTAAATAACAGTGGTTAAAGTGGGCATCCTTATCTTGTTCCTGTCTTAAGGGAAATGCTTTTAGTTTTTGCCCATTGAGTATGATGTTGGCTGTAGGTCTTTCATATATGGCTTTTATTATGTTGAGATATGATCCCTCTATTCCCAGATTTCTGAGCATTTTTATCAGAAATGGGTGCTGGATTTTGTCGAATGCTTTTTTCAGCATTTATTTATATGATCATATGATTTTTATTTTTTATTTTGTTTTTGTGGTGTATTACATTTATTGATTTGTGAATATTGCATCCCTAGGATGAATCTCACTTGGTCATGGTGAATAATTTTGTGGATGTATGGCTGGATTCGATTTGCTAGTATTTTGTTCAGGATTTTGGCATCTATGTTCATCAGGGATATTGGCATGTCATTTTCTTTCTTTGTAGTGTCCTTTTCTGGTTTTGGAATTAGAATTATGCTGACCTCATAAAACGAGTTTGGAAGACTTCCTTCTTCTTGAATTTTTAAAAATAGTTTGAGGAGAATGGGTATTAGTACTTCTTTGAATGTTCAGCAAAATTCCCCCATGAAGCCATCCGGGCCTGGGCTTTTGTTTGCTGGGAGAATCTTGATTACATCTTCAATTTCTTCTGTTATTATTTTCTGTTCAAGTTTTCTATCTCTTTGCGGTTCAGTTTCGGGAGACTATGTGTTTCTAGAAATTTGTCCATTTCACTTAGATTGTCAAATTTGTTGCCATATAATTGTTTATAATATTTGTTAATGATCCTTTGTATTTCTGTGCTGTCACTTATTATTTCTCCTCTTACTTTTCTGCTTTTGTGTATTTGGGTTCTCCCTCTTTGTTTCTTGGTGAGTCTAGCTAAGGGTCCATCAATCTTGTTTATCTTTTCAGAAAACCAGCTTTTTGTTTCCTTGATACTTTGAATTGTTTTTTTGGTCCCCATGTCATTTATTTCTCCTCTGATCTTTACTATTTCCTTCCTTCTACTTGCTCTGGGGTTTTCTTTTTGTGTGCTTTCTGGTTCTTTAAGTTGTGAGATTAGATAGTTTTTAGAAATTTTTCTTGTTTCTTGAGGTAGGCCTGTAGTGCTATGAACTTCCCTCTCAAACTGCATTTGCTGCATCCCATAGATTTTGTGTTGTTGTTGTTGTTGTTGTTTATTTTCATTGGTTTCCAGGAATTTTTTAATTTCTTCCTTGATCTCTATGATAACCCATTCATTGTTCAATAACATGCTATTTAGCCTCTAGAAACTAGAATAACGTGTTTTTCTAGTTTCATGCCATTGTGATCTGAGAAGATGCTGGATATGATTTCAATCTTCTTGAACTTGTAGAGACTTAGTTTGTGCCCTAACATGTGGTCTATTTCTGAGAATGTCCCATGTGCACTTGAGAAGAATGTGAATTCTGCAGGTTTGGGGAGTAATTCTCTGTAGATACCTATCAAATTCATTTGATCTAGGGCTCATTTAGAGTCTGTGATTCCTTGTTAATTTTTTCTCTAGATGATCTTTCCAGTGATGTCAGTGGGGTGTGAAGTCCCCTGCTATAATTGTATTGTTGTTGATTTCTCCTTTAAAGTCCTCCAGAAGAGTTTTAATATATGTTGGTGCTCTTATATTTGGTGCAAATATGTTTACCAAGGTTATATCTTCCTGTTGGATAGATCCTTTCAATATTATGTAGTGGCCTTCTTTGTCTCTAGTTATGGTATTCATTTTAAAATCTACTTTATCAGATATGAGTATTGCTACCCCAGCTTTTTTTTTCTTTCCATTTGTTTGAAAGATTTTTTTTCATCCTTTCACTTTAAACCTATGTGAGTCTTTTGTTGTGAGGTGGGTCTCTGATAAACAACATATATGTGAGTCATGCTTTCTTATCCAGTCAGCTACTCTGTGTCTTTTTTTCAGAGCATTCAAACCATTCACATTTAAGGTGATAATTGATATGTACTTATTTATTGCCATTTTTGTTTAGTGTGGTTCTATTTTTCTTTCTATTTCTTCTATTAATTACAGCAGTCCTTTTAACATTTCTTGCAGTTCTGTTTTTGTGTTAATATATCCCCTTAGCCTTTTTTTGTCTGGAAAGCTCTTTATTTGACCTTTTATGTTGAATGATAGCCTTGCTGGGTAGAGTAGTCTTGGATTCAGATCCTTGTTTTTCATGACCTTGATTACTTCATGCCACTCCCTTCTGGTCTGTAGTGTTTCTGTTGAGAAGTCAGCTGAGAGCCTTATGGGGTTTCCTTTGGAGGTAACCTGTTGTTTATCTCTTTCTGCCTTTATGAATCTCTTTGTCTTTAATTTTTGGCATTTTAGTTACTATGTGTCTTGGTGTGGGCCTGTTTGGTTTCTTCTTACTTGGGGCTCTATGTGCTTCTTGAACTTGAATGCCTTCTTCCTTCACCAAGTTAGGAAAGTTTTCTGTCACTATTTCCTCAAATATATTTTCTAACCCTTGCCCATTTTCTTCCTCTTCGGGGACTCTTATGATGCAAATGTTTTTACATTTCCTGTTATCCCACAATTTTCTTAAGCTATCTTCCTGTTTTTCAATTCTTTTTTCCTTTTGTTTTTCTGATAGGTTGATTTTTTCTACCCTGTCTTTTAATTCACTGATCCGGTCCTCAACTTCCTCTACTCTGCTGGTTAGTCCTTCCAATGTGTTCTTTATTTCTGCTTTGTCATTCTTCATTTCCACTTGGTTGGTTTTCAGTGTTTCTATATCTTTATTCATGGTGCTAATGTCTTTACTCATGCTGTTGAGCTTCCTCAAAATCATGGCTCTGAACTCTACCTCTGATAATTTGCTTAACTGCATTTCATTTAACTCATCTTCGATAGAGTTCTCTTTTTCTTTCATGTGGGATTTTTTTCTTTGTTTCACCATTTTGGCTATCTCAGTGGGTTTTAGAGCCTGCCAAATTTTCCCTGTGGGTGTTGGTGTTCTGCTGTTTGTGGCTCTCTCTTCTAGGTTTGGATGGGCCTGGGCAGGCCCACATTAAACACCACTGTCACGTCTTCCTTTCCTGGGTAGATTTGCAAGCCCAGGCAAGGTTCAGTTATCCTCTAGCTTTTTCCTAGAGGTTAGTAGTCTCAGTTACTCAGTTTCTTTGAATGTAGCTCTGGTGTTCTACATAAGAGGATTTCCGAAGGGTGGGATAGATGCTGGTTGTTAATGAGCCTCAATTTGCATTTCTTTGCCTCACCTGGGAAAGGCTGACTCTCCAAGGTGGGGGCTGCTGCTTTTCCCCATAGCTCTGGGAAGGAGCACACTGGCCACAATCCTTTGTTGCCGCAACTCAGAAAAACTCTGAGTGCCCTCCAAATCCCGGTGTCCCCACAGTGTTCCAGTCCAGTCTGCCCTCCCTCTCCCATAGCCCCCAAGTGAGTGGCTGTGGCTATTTAGTGCTCTGTTCTGGCTCTCTGCACTGTGGAGCAGGTTTGGTCTTTATCCCCAAGGGCACTGCTCACAGCTAAGACTGCTGCTGTCCATGGGTTCCCAGCATGTCTCCCTCTTTTGCCTCCACAGATGCTACCAGTGTCCCTGGTTATATGGTCCTGTCCTGCTTCTTTTCTGAGGATTTGTCTTTATTTTAGTTGTAATTCCCGTTTGGTCCTGAGAGATTGTCTGTGTAGCTTCCATTCACTCTGCCTCCATTTTCACATCCTCTAAGCCTATCTTGTGCGCAGCTGGGTCACAGAGGCCTCTCTGGTGCCCCCCGCACCCTGTAGGTCCCACGGGTAATTGAATGGCACAATCCCTGCTGGTCACACAGGCCTCTCTGGTGGTTCAGCACCCCACAGGTCCCACGGGTAACTGGATCTCACAGTCCCTGCTGGGTCGCACAGGCCTCTCTGGTGCCCCTGCACCCTGCATGTCTTGCAGGTGGGTTGCTGGACAGCACCAGTCTCCTTCGGGCTCCAGCTTCCCACTGCTCTTGTGAGCTGCTGAACTTCACAGGCCTCTGTGGAGCCCCAAGACTCACAGCTGGCGGCTGGGGAGTGCTGCTGCCCTGTGGGGCTCAACTTCTGCTCAGCTTTTGCTGTAGTTTTTGGGGATGGGTCTCAGCTGCTGGTCTGTGCTTCTGTTGCCTGGGGATGGATATCTGCTCCCCAGCCTCTGTTGCTGGAGGTATATCTCGACTCTGATCGAGCTGCTACTATGGGGCATGGTGCTGGGCTCCTGGCTGTCCATGGCTTCCTCACCGGCACCTTGGTAGCTCCACTACTGCGCACTGGTCTGTGTTGACACAGTGTCCACTTGTCCGATGGTACCAGGTGCGCTGGTGGGCTCAGGTTGCTTGGCCCTAGCTGCTCCCACTGCCTTCTCCCAGGGATGACCCGGGATCTTCCAAAATGGTGGGACATCCCCGCAGTGCAGGGAGAAGCGCCCTGAAGAGCAGCTTACCGTGGTAGCCCGGTAACCAGCTGCTCCCATCCACAGCACAGGAACCTTCTGCTCCGCATCTCTGCACTGCACAAGTTTGGTCGTCCACTCACCCTCTTTACACACTAGCTCACTCTCTCACACACTCACCCTCCCTTCGGTCCTGCCCGCTGCCATCTTCCTTCTCTCGAAGGATGCATTTTTAAATACTATTGTCAAAGAAGGACTAAGAAAATGACATGTAAGCAAAGACTTAAAGTAGATAAGGGTATCTGGGAAGAAGTATTACACACAGAGAAATAGCAAGTGCAAAGGCCCTGGATGTTCAAGGAGGCAAGTGTGACTAGAACAGAATGAGCAATGGGGAGAATAGTAAGAAATGAGATCAGAGACATAAAAAGGGGGTCAGCAAGCACAGGACCCTGTAGGCCACTGTAAAAGGTTTGCCTTCACTGAACGAAACTGGAAAACACTGAAGGGTTCTGATCAGAGGAAGTTAAAATCTGACATTTCAACAGGATCACGCTGGCTGCTATGTTGCTCACAGTCTGCAGGGAGGCAACAGCAGAGGCAGGACAACTAGCCAGGAGGCTACTGTAATAATCCATATGAGGGAAATGATGGTGACTTGGACTCATATGGTGGCAGAGGAACTAGTACAAAATACTTGGATTCTGACAAAATGTTGATGGTCTCCTCAGCAGGATTACTAACTAATGGATATGGATATGAAAAAAACAAGGGTTTCCCTCTGGGTGGAGGAGATAGAGGAGTGATATTCCCATATACTGAGATGGGGGTATTTGCAAACCTGTGGTAGCATGTTCAGTAAGCTAAAAAGCCATTTCCATGTGGCTCTTGTATCAGTCCCAAACCTGCTCCTCCTTCTCATGTATAAGTATTTGGTATAATGTTCTTTTAACTTTAACATCTTTCAAAATAAAAAAGGATAGGGGCAACAATGATCAGGGACTCCCTTCTCTCTTCCTCATTCACTCAATAAACAGTACAATTGCTTCTACCTACAATATACTTCTTTTGTCCCTGCATTCCTGTTATCTCTTTTAATGTCCTAAAGTCAGATCCTAAGCTCCTCACCTTCCTAAACAAATCAGATTCTCTATCTTGATTGACAACACTTAGCTGTTAAAAGCTAAATACCTCAATTATTTCTGCCAAACAAAATCTAAACTCCTTGGCCTGGCATTCATTATCCACAATCTTACTCCACTCTTCCTTTACAATCTCATCCTCTATCACATATTCTCTATGCACCAGTTAGTCTAAACTAGTATCTCCTGAACATTTATTCCCTAAGCATTTCCTTCTCCTCTCAAACCTTCTCCCTCCACCTGGAAAAGCCTCCCTTTCAACCTCACCTAACAAAATCTTCAAAACCCAGCTCAAATGCAGCCTCCTTTGTGAAACTTACCCTGCTTCAGCTCCCAGCTAGAAGTGTTATCTTTCCTTTGAATCTCTAAGGTATACAGTTCCTGCATCCCTCATGGCATTTAATTAACTACATTGTCTTTGGACCTTAAAAATATCTTTAGTTTTAGTCTGGTGGGTGTGGCTCAGTGGTTGATCATCGACCCATGCACTAAGAGATCATTGGTTCAATTCACAGTCAGGGTTCATACAACCTATGCCCAGGTTGTAGGCCTAATCCCCAGTGGGGAGCATGCAGGAGGCAGCCAATCAATGTTCTTGCTCATCGATGTTTCTATCTCTCTCCCTTCCTCTAAAATCAATAAAGAAAAAAATTTTTTTTAAAGAAATATCTTTAGTTTTATGTGTTCCCCTCAATTTATATCGAAAGGATCTCTAGAGTAAAAGATGTCTTCCATTTCTTTTTCTCCAACCTTAGGATACGTAAAGAACTCTGCACATATTAGGTGATTAAAAGTGATCCTGAAAAGGAGAAACATCTGTAACAAAAATAAATTAATTAAATAAATTTTAAAATGTCCTCTGGTGAGGATTTAAAAAATAAAAAGTGATCCTGATTATTTCCCAGCAATTAATTAAAAGGAAGTTCTAGTCAGGCCGGTGTGGCTCACTGGTTGAGCATCGACCCATGCACCAAGATGTCACCAGATCGATTCCCGTTCAGGACACATGCCCAGGTTGTGGGCCAAATCCCCAGTGGGGGACATGCAGGAGGCGGCCAATCAATGTTCTCTCTCATCGATGTTTCTCTCTCTCCCTCTCCCTTCCTCTCTCTCTAAAAATCAGTAAAGGAAAAAAATAAAATTAAAAAAAAAAAAAAGGAAGCTCTACTTCCTCCAGAGAAGAATCTATAAATTACTGAGGGTCCCAAATAGACCATTTATAAAAACTCTTCAGGACTGAAACATAAATAGAATTCAAAGAGGCATATTCCCTCATGGCAGGACCCCCTGGGATGCCTGAGCAGACAGGGGCCAATCTGAGACAGATGTAGAGAAACCCAAGAAAAGAGCAGCTGCTTCCTAAAATAACAGGCAAATAAAGGAAGAAGCAAATCTATAGAGTTCTTCAAGTAGTTTAACTACAAAACTGTATGATCCTGGGTACATTTACTTCTAACAGCAGAAGAAATGAGCAATGCTTCCTGTAATAGGTTAAATAGTGTCCCCCTTCCCCTCCAAAAATTCATGTCCACTTGGAATCTCAGAATATGACTTTATTTGGAAATAGGGTCTTTGCAGAGGTAATTACTTAAGATGAGGTCATAATTGATATGTGTAGGTCCTAAATCCTATGACTGGTATCTTTACAAGAGAAAGGAGAGGCAGATGCAGACACAGAAATGCACAGGGAAGAAGACCTGGAGATAGAGATTGGAATGATACAACTATAAGTGAAGGAGCACCAAGGATTGCTGGGAGCCACTAGAAGCCAACAGTCACAGAAGGATTCTTCCCTAGAGCCTTCAGAGGAGTTTGACCCTCATGGACTTCTAGCCTCCATGACTGTGACAGAATACAACTCAGTTGTTTTAAGTCATACAATTGCGGCAATTTGTTATAGCAGCTCTATATAGGAAACTAATATACTTCCTGTTTGCTTTTCACCAATCAACAAACATACAAACCACCTACTATGTGCAATATACTGGTATAGGTATTGAAATGGATATATATGACCAAAGTGCTTCAAAGCACAAAATTAGAAATGATATTCCCTACCTAGGTGAGTTGGGTATGACATCCTCAAAGAATGACATTGAGCTAGGTCTTGAACTATGACCAGGATCAACAAGGTAAAGAGTGTTTCAGCAAAAATTACAGTATGTGCTAAAGATCAGAAAGCTAAAAGGGAATACTAAATTTAAGGCCTAATGAAAAAAAATTTAATGCGACTGAAGTATAAGCAGAAGATATGGCAGAAAAATAGAGTAGAGCCAGATAATGAAGAGACATGTAAGCCACACTCAGGATTTTGGACTTTATCTGGGCAGAGAATAATATGGTCAGACTCATTTCCAGGAAAGTTTATTCTGGCAGCTGTATGGAGGAGAGCCTAGCGGTGGGGAAATGACCAATAGCATAGGGCTGTGTCACCAACCCATAAAATATGATGGGCCTAAAATAAGGAAGTTGAAGTAATAGGCAACAGAATCAGGTCTTTCTGAAGAAAAATTGATAGGATTTAGCGACTGCATATAAAGGGAAGGAGAATAGTGGAGGATGACTACAAGTTTTCCGGCTTAGGAAAACCAGTTACCAAAATTAACCAAGGTAGTCATTGAAAGTAAGATGGGGTATGGCAGAAAGGATGAGCTCAGAAGTGGCATAAGAACATCTAGTATTCAGGCATCAGCTGGAAGCAAGAGTAGCATATAGTGGTAACTAAAGTCATGGAAGAAGATAGGATCACCCACAGAAGTGAAAAAAGGAGAGGGCTGAGAACAGTCTAGGGGAAAATCAATGTTTAAGGAACAGGTGAAGAAATCAAGAGTGGGAAAGGCCCCTGAAAAAGCAAGAGGCAGACCAGCAGAAAATGGTGCTTTCAAAATCAAAAAACAAGGAAGAGTGATCATAAAAAAAAAAAAAAAAAAAAAAAGGGGGGTCAAAAAATTAGGGCTTAAAAAATGTGTCCAATAGGTTCATTAGTTAAGCCATGGGAACTTGGATATAACCAGTTTTGATGGAGCAGAAATAGTGCCCTGTGTTGAGAAGTGAATGCCAATCACAAAGATACTAGCAACTGGTGAAGATTTTTTTGTAAGGTTTAACAGTGAAGGGAACAAAGGCAATTGTAGCCAACTTCCCTCTACTGCTCAACAAACCACCAAGCCTGGCAAGTTTCCATGTAAACGTCTCTTGCATCTGATTATTTCCTTCTTCACAGCCCTGGTCTGTTTCAGAAGCTTCATGAAAGAAACTGTCCTGCACTGAGTCTTCATTCACAGGATTTTGAGATGTGTGGAGTTTGGATAGGCAGAGAATGTAGGAAACAGCAATGCAAGTGAGTAAAAGGACACAAATGCACAACAGTAGGTAGCACAAAGTGTCTTCTGCGTTACCTTTTGCAGACATACCACTGTTTTTGAGATTTTTCTTTTTTTATTATTAGTTTTTAAAATGGTTTTAGAGAGAGAGAAAGGAAGAGAGAGATAGAAACATCAATGAGAGAGAACATCAAGTGGCTGCATCCTGCACACACTCCATTGTGGATTGAGACCACAACCTGGGCATGTGCCCTAACCCAGAATCGAATTGACAACCTCTTGGTCAACACTCAATCACTGAACCACACTAGGCAGGCCAGACACAGCACTCTTGCTGGGTTTGTCTTGGGGAATACTGAGGTAAGACTTTTAAGTTGAGTTGAGGCCACTGTAGAGGATTCAGTGCTAGCTTATGAAGTATGGACTCAAAATATGAATAAATTAGTATTTTAGAAAGGTGAATATGAGCACTTGGCCTCTTATAAAGACTAACAGCAAGGAAACTGTGGTAAGGGCCTATTCTATCCTCTCTCATCTAAAACCTGACTCCTTTCTTACTCTAAATTCTTCCAGTGCCAAACTCATGACTTTCTAAGGCAGCGGATCTCAACCTGTGGGTCGCGACCCCTTTGGGGGGTCGAACGACCCTTTCACAGGGGTCGCCTAAGACATAACAGTAGCAAAATTACAGTTATGAAGTCACAACAAAAATAATTTTATGGTTGGGGGTCACCACAACACGAGGAACTGTATTAAAGGGTCGTGGCATTAGGAGGATTGAGAACCATTGTAAGACTTCCTGGGCTCACATCCAGTTCACAGGGATCCATACTGTTTATTGTCCAATAGCCTCTCATAATTAACTATTCCAACTCCTCTAGGCTTGTGGGTGGGTAGGGGTTAGGTTTTCTTTCAACTTAGTCTCAATGCCTCATAAATAATAATTAAACACTCGTTGAATGAAATATTAGCCTAAAAACACCCTTAGGTGGCTATGTGTGTGAAAGAAAACCTCCCCAAACATAAGCCATCTCAAAGTTCATGATGTGCATAATATCCAAGCCTTTATTCTCCAATTAAATAATCAAGTCCACTTTTTTAAGAACATTTTATTTTATTTTTTATCCTCACCCGAGGACACCTTTCCATTTTTTGTTCAGATAGAGAGAGAGGGAGAGAGAAAGAGAAACATCGATGTGAAAGGGACACATCGAGTGGTTGCCACCCGCATGACCCAACCAGGGCCAGGGACAAACTGCAACCGAGGTACATCCCTTAGCGGGAACCAAACCCAGGTCTCTGGAGCACAGGCCGACACTCCAACCGCTGAGCCAAACTGGCCAGGGCAAGTCCACTTTTTTAAATAGCCAGACATATATATCAGATAATTGTGAGATGGAAGATTGAAATTAAAATGTGAATATTTATGGATTAATCTCATTTTCCATTAGCAGGTGGCTGGCTTGTCTACTGTACTCCATAGGCAGGCACCCCCTTGCAGTTCATACCTTGAGTAGAAAATGTATCTTCCCTAATGGTGAAGGAGAGCTTGGGTAGAATGAGGGGAGGAGTCTACTTTTTTCATGGTACTTGGAGTATGGGACATATTTTGCTGGGTTCATTCACTTATTTATCCACACAACATTCACCTAGCTTCTCCAAAGACCAAGCAAGTTAGCAGGTGCTGAAATGATAGCTCCTCAAGACTTAGTGCTATGGTAGTGCTACCGCAGGTTTGCTGGACACAGTCAGAGAGGAAACATTAGTTACAGGCTTTATTTACATGCAGTAGAGCTTTGGGGGAGAGGGGTAATCAGTAGTCTTGCTCCAGGGCAATTCTAAGTGCAAGGCTAATCATGTTCATCTAATCATCTAATCAGGTCCCAGTTAGAAGGGAAAAGTCTAGACAAAGAAAGCCAGTTAGTTTACCTCCTCACCCTTGCTCTTTCCAGACTCCTGCGCAAGGGGTGGAAACAGGGACTTCGGGGACATCTGCTCAGGCAGCTTCTCCATGAGCTTGGCCCAATCCACAGTGCCACTCCAAGGCCAAGATCTTCTCTAAAAATTCGTCAGAACATGACACAAGGGACGAGCAGTCACTTCAGGAAATGGTGGAAGAAGAGCTCAAATATAGGGAAAATGGGAGGTAAAGCTTTCCCAGGAGAGACTCCCACCCCAAGAAAAGGTCTGAGAAACTTCATTCTCTCTCCAGGCCTGCTGAGTCCTGCTGAGAGAGAAGTCCACCAGCCAGCAGCACCAGCAGGTGGCCTGTGGCCCCAGGGGCTTTGCCTGGGCCAGGATCCAGCAGGTTCTGGTGGTGGCTCCACCTCAATTCTACCGTAGTCCCTTGATCCCCCCAGCCCAAGTGCCCTGCCGCAGTCCAGTCCAAGCACACAGTCCCTCCCTGGTCAAGGTCGCTGGTACCCTACACTCACTTGCCCAGCCCAATCTGTGAGCTCCTCAGTGTTGGCAACTTTGGCCTCCAGGGGTAGCCTGGAAACTCAGGTTCCTTGGCATGCACTTCCAGGTTCCATCTAGGCAGTTCGGAGGTTTATTCTCCATCGCAGGATCTCTAGGGGCCACTGGGGAGCTGGGTCCAGAAAAATGTGGAAATGAGATCTCCTTCCATGTTTGTCCTTCCCTCAGGAAGGATTGTAGGAGGATGAAACATATTTCTCTATTTGCCCTTTATAGCTAAGTGGGCCAAGGATCTAAATTGGTTGTTTCCTTCTTCCTCATGCCCTCTGACCCTGTGTGCACCCCGTTTGTCTCCTTTGCTTGAATCATGCCGTTTTACCACCCATCTCACCTCCTTCAAAATCACAGGTCAGGTTGACCCGCTGGTCCCAAATTAAGGTTAGCTAGGCCCTCAGTCCACCCTGTCCTCCTTTCCCTTTGTGGCTTCAACCCAGCCCCTGCCAGTTTTCCCCGGAGTGTATAAACAAGCAGGAGGAACATATTGGAACATATACCAATATGAGGGAGAAAAGCCTTAGAGAGGTCACGATCCAAAAACCCTACTATGCCTGCAGTACAGATTTGCCAGAGTCACATTTGATATGCTGAAGCAGGAAAACCGGTTAAGGAAATGAGTAATGGTAGGGGTAGATTCCTGCTAAATTCGAGATTAACAGCGACCACTTGTGGAGCATTTAAACTGACACTATCTCATTAATCCTCACAACAATCCCATAAATGTGGTACTTTTTACTATCTTACATGCCAGAAGTTGCAGTTAGTAAGCAACTAGCAGCAGCATTTGAACCCTGATCTATTCAAACCAGAGCCTGGTGTCTAACTGCATCCAGGAAGGACAATAAAGACTGCATGGAGATTTGTAGTATGAGCGACCGCAGAGAAGGGAAAAAAAGACAAGACACTTGTAATTATGCCCAAGTTGTAAATTTATAAACATGAATGAAATACAAGAGGTTAACCATTTTCTAAAAGTGGAGTGAATAGGATGCATCAGGAAAATAAAAAATTCCAGCATTATTTTCTTGTTGATTTGTACAGGGCACTATCTGATTTCTCACTGAAATCACTCTTAGTCTTGGATTAAACAATAGTTCTTTCATGCACTCATATTTTGAAAATATGAACTCATATGGTACAAATTTTGGAAGACACAGATGTCAGTCTGCTGACTCCAACAAGGAGTGCCTGTCAGTAGGCAGCCCAGGATGCCTGATGTTTTCTCTGGTCATGTTTATGTTCTCCAAACTCAGAACATCCCACCCTGGACAATACTAGTCCTGCACTGTTAAATGCTTGTTCATTAATTCTCTTTACATTGTATCTCTCTTCTACCTAAACATCTGTCTTCTATTTTTATTGGCTTTTATAGTAGTATTTATACTAATAACTTTCTGGTACCTACTATATGACCAGTACCTTTTACATTATTTCTTTAATTTTCATGCTGTTATTAACCACATTGTATAAACAAGAAAACTAGAGAAGCTAAGAAAAATTTCCAAAATCACACAGCTAGTAAACAGCAATATTCAAACATAGGTATGTCTAATTCCAAAGCTATCGCTTTGACAACTAATTTGTCTTTATTCAATGGATGGTTTCATTCGATGAGGTTAACTGTATCCTTTGACTAGCACTGAAAATCATAGCATCAGGCAACTGTATTACTGAATGAAGGGGTAGATAAGGTTACATTTGTAGTTGTGGGAATCCCATTATGCTTTACTGAGATGATACCCCAGGAGTCTCTTTTGAACTTCGTTCTTAAATTTCATCAATTACCCTCATACCTTGGGTGAGGCATTTCTCCAGAGAGCTCATTTATTACCATGAAAATGTCACACTCTCATCTGTAGGCCTTCTGACATGCTCTCTTGCCTGAAATGTTCTCCTTGCTCCTCTTCCAGCATACCCCATATCTCTCCAGTCTACTTCTATCTGGATACTCTTTTGCTCAAGCTAGAACATAGGAATCAAACTTGATCTTCCGAATACTGCTTTGCTCCACTGCTATAACATAACCAGAGGTGATAGTAAATCTTGGTAAAAATACCTGTCCATCAGCAAGTTCTAGTTAGCAGCAAAATTTAGAGCATGTTTGGGCACTGAAAAATGGAAATGTAAATCCAGTGACAGGAGTGGTGGCGACCTGGCAGGAGATAGGAATTCAGGAGCTTTGATCTGTGACCTCTTGTCAAAATTGTCTAAGCCTATTTCGGGGGAGGGGGGTCATCTCTGACTAACTCCCAAAAGATACTGGGATCTTTTCTTCTAATATTCCAGAGAGCTCTGGGAGCATTTAGGATCAGTTGCAAACTGATACTAGTGAATCACTGGAGTGTAACAAGAATGAGGGTGATCAAAGAAAACTTCTCTGGTTGGTATCTAATACCAACTTCATGATGGTGGAAAATTTTGTAGTCAAACACACCTAACTTTGAACTTGCTGTGGTGACCCTAATAAGTTCTTCAACTTCTCTATACCTTAGTTCCTCTGTAAAATGAAGCTAGTTCCCTTGCAGAGATGTGAGAATTAAGTCTGAATATGAACATACACACATGTACATGTAGGTGGGTGGACAGATAAAGATAAAATTAGGTGGCTCTCAACTATTATATTTCTTCTCTTCCCCCTCCAACATCAAGACTAAAAAGAATAAGAACACAAACTCATATTATATTGGACCAATTAAATATCAGCAAGCTTAAAGTGAACTCAAGGATATTTGGTTTCTAATTCATAAAATGTGTTTTATTTATTTAAACACACACTTATTCCTCAAGAGTTCTGTGAAAGAGCAGGTGTGTATCAATATGCAGGAGAATGATCTACTCTTGTTATGAAACAGGTTTCTAGAAGAAACTGAGTTGCAGCCAGAAAGGTGATTCCCAAATGTCCAAATGTTTATGGCTAAGGCCTTCAGATTTTATTTGAAACAAATTCTCAGAGTATCAAACACACCTTTATTCAAGTGGAAATACAAAAGCACATTCCTAAATCAAATGCATACATGTGATTTTATATATTCTGCTATTTAGGGATTACTTAATCATCTGTTTCATAATCACCATAGGTGACTATTGGTCTCTATACATAAAAGTATACACATTCATTGACAGAAAAAAACAAAACAAAAAACATGCATTTTCATTTGATTTTACATTTAGATCAATCCATTTAGATCCCTACCTTGCCCTGATTAGATCCTATGCTTGCTGATGGCTAAGAGGTACAATATACTGGTAGAACTATCCTAGCGGTTAGCCGTAAAATGCTTATAAAGTAAGTAACATTTTTATCTATTTGTTGAGGATCCCTCGTGGAATATTATAACATCTGAACTATGAAGACCTCAATTGCTGGAATGACAACTAGAATTTTAAATAACACTTGTCTTATTCACAAAATATTATGAAGCTTAAGATGGAAAAATATAATAAAATGCTTTGACATCATGTAAAGAATCATAAGCTGTTGCTAGGTGTTATGATGGTGACCCTGAACTCTGGAGCCAACATCTGTGATCATTTTATCAATCAAGAAAATCATGTTCTTTTATATGGCCTGTAGACGCTAATAAAATATAAAAAATGTGATAATGAATAAATAACTATACACAACACCCCCACACTTCAAATACTGTCCTAGATTGTTGAGGGGAGATTGGGGGTGGCAATGGAAATAGATAAAGAAGCAATCTTAATTATTAAAATTTTACCAGGAACAGAATTTCCAACTCTCTTGAAATACTCTTTAGAGATATTACATAAGAAAGGCAATATCTTTATTGGAAGGCTGAGCCCTCTGCCTTATGAAGCTCTCTCATCTTTTAGTATATGTTCTTTATGTTTTGCCCTATCAAAAGCAGACCTGAGCATTTTGCTGGCCTTCAATGGAAGTATATAAAATAATTCTAAACTTAGACATGCAGAGTAGATGCCGAATGAATGTAGTTACACCACAAGGAGTCTTTTTGGCTCCCTGATGTCCTTATCATCTTTTTTAGTGGGCTATGGATGCAAACAAGGCAGCTAAGAACTTGGGCATCACTTGAAAATGTTTAGCTGCCCATCATAAACTCAGGGAAGGCAGAATCCTTCATACTCATAGGTGAACAGGACGTGGAAATCCAATTCTTTTAAAAGAAGATGCTTCATTTTGGGAAAGAAGACACCAGAACAGCAACATCAAGTAGAGATGGCATACCTGCTGGTGTAAAGCTTAAAACTAGGAAATCATCATTTGAAGGCGCTTAAGAGAATGGAGAAATCAACAGGAATCCAAGTGTTGTGGCTGGAAACAAACAGGAAATAGGGTCTCCAGAAAAGAGCAGGCCTAACAGTTTGTTTTGGAGAGAACTTGGGCTGAGAACAGGAGAAAAGGCTAAATGAGCTACTTTCAGATGCTGCTGTTTTAACATTGGTGTAATTACAATATCTTAGGGAAGCTGTGCATGTTACATACCAATTTCAGGAAAAATGTTTATAAGCCATATTAAAATAAAAATAGCTTCAACGAATTCCATAAATAAAGTATACATAGTTACTTACAACACCTATTATATTAAAGAATGCCATGAGAAAACAGTACTGCATTCACCATGTCACTCCTTAGGCTAGATTCTTCTGCAAGGGAAAAAGACTGGTACTATATATTAACGATTTCATATACAAATAATCAACAATTTTCTCTCCAATATTTCAATGTTGTGTAAAGCCTGAAATATGGCAGTAAATTTTTTCCATTTGAATTATATCAGATTCTGGTCTGGTGTAGATATTCTGATGATGAAAAAGACTTGAACTCCTATAGTCAATGGCTTCTCTTGGGTATGGATTCTTTGATGTTGAATGAGGATTGAAATATGACTGAATCTTCATACACACACACACATTTATTACATTCATAGGCTTTCTGCATGGAATGAATTTGATGCTGAACAAGGTAATTTCTTTGAAGAAGGCTTTTTCACATTCATTACAGTGATGGAATATTATTCCTGTGTGAATTCTCCAATGATGACTAAGGAATGAACATAACATGAAGCATTTACCACATTCAATATATTCGCAGGTTTTCTCATTGGTATGGGTTTACAGGCATTAAGAGTTTAGCACTAAAAACTTTCCTACATTCATCACATTCAGAGAGTTTCTCTCTGGTATGGATTCGCCAATGCTGAATAAAGGTTGAGCTATGACTGAAGGTTTTTACCACATTCAGTACACACAATTTCTCCCTGGAGTGAATTCTCAGATGTTGAATGAGGCCTGAACTTGACTAAATGTCTTCCCACCTTCATTACATTCATAAGGTTTCTCTTTGGTATGAATTATTTGATGCTGAACAAGTTGTGCTCTCTGAATGAGGTTCTTTTCCCATGCATCACAATCAAAGGCTTCTTCTCTGGTGAGGACTTCTTGTTGCAGAACATCTGAGCTATGATTAAAATTTTCCTCATAATCATTACACTCAGAGGATTTATCTTTTCTATGATTTTTGTGATGCTGAATAAGGCATGAGGTTTGACTGAAAGCTTTTCCACATTCATTACATTCATGTGGTTTCTCTCCTGTGTGAATTCTTTGATGCTGAATAAGATGGGAATTCAACCTGAAGTCTTTTCCACATTCATTACATGTATAGGGCTTTTCTCTGAGACGAATTCCTTGATGCTTAATAAAGGCCATCCCACATTCATTGTATTCATAGGCTTTCTCTTCACAGTGAACCTTCTGATGTTCAACTAGGTATGAGGTATGATAGAAGTCACTGCCACCTATAGTACACTTACAGGGCATCTCTCTGTGAATTCTCTGATGTTGAGTTAGATGTACACTACGACTGAAGACTCTTTCACAATTGCTACATTTATAAGATTTTGCTCTGGTGTGAATCCTTTTATGCTTCATTATGCTTGAGCTCTGACTAGAGGACTTATCAGATAATTCACAGGATTTATCAGACGCTTCACATTTATAGGGTTTTTCTCTACTATGTATTCTTTTATGTCGACTAAGACTTGAGCTCTGACTGAAAGATTTTTCACATTCTTTACATTTGTAGGGTTTTTCTCTAGTATGAATTCTCTGATGTCTAGAAAGGGCTGAGCTCTGATGGAAGATTTTCTCACATGCATCACATTTATAGGATTTCTCAGAGGTGGGAATGCTCTCACATTTACTAAGGTGGGAGAGATCCATTAAGCTTTCTTTATATTCACTACTCTGAAAATCCTGTGTTAGATTTACTTGTTCATGTTTCTCAGCAGCTGAATTCTGGTTGAGGCTAATGTCATACTTATCAATGTCTTCAATGTTCTGTATTCTAAGATCTCTCTGGTCTGTATCAAGGACAGATTCCAGACTGAAGCTTTTTTCAGGTTCATTACATTCATTGTTCTTCTCACTGGTGAAAGTTTTCTTGCTGATTGTTATTTGCCTAAACTCTTTCTCCAGGAATAGAAATTTCCTTAGGATTTCCTGAAGCCTTTCTAATCTGTCCTCAGGTTTATATACTTCTCTAGTCTCAGGAACTTGGGCGATATCCTTTTGGAGTCTTCCTACTCTCATTTTGTATGAATGAACTTCTGAAATTTTCTGCTTAGGAATCAACAGCTTGTTCTCTTCTCTGGCTTCTCCATCTGATTCAATATATAAATAGAAAATGCAAATGTAATCTGTACCCTATGCTTAGAAAAAGAAAACTCAGAGAAGAAAAACTAAATAACCTACTATCTATCAAGATAAGAGTTTATTTACTCTGAAACACACGCACAAAATCTCAACAGCAAATATAAGGGCATGAATAGAAACAGTGAGGTAGGATCTAAATGGTTCAGGGTGTGGTAGATACAGAAGGTACTTTCAGCAGAAGAAGATAACCAATTAAGGTATCTCAAAGGAGAAAATAGGGAAATAGTTCAAAAGAACTATAACTAAGCAACTTGAATAAGGACTAGTACAACTGCGGATGATAAGGGACAAAATAAATGCAAAGAGTGCATCAAAACTGAAGGGAAGCCCTGGCCAGTGTGGCTCAGTTGACTGGGCATTGTCCTGTGTACCAAAAGGCTGCCAATTCAATTCCTAGTTAGAGCACATGCCTGGGTTGCGGGCTCAATCTCAGATAGAGGGTGTGCAGGAGGCAGCCAATCAATGTTTCTTTCTCTCTCTCTCTCTTTCCCTTCCTCTCTCTCTCTCTAAAAATCAATTAAAAATTTTAAAAAAAAATAAAAAATGAAGGGAAAAGGAAATGAAGTTCTCCATTCTAGGATACAGACAGAGAGCTCTTCATTCTGATTGCCAAAGCAGCTACAACTTGGCTCAACAACTGGACTAGTTCCATCTGATTGATTCTACCTTACTCACCTGAGCAGTCATCTCTTAAGACTTCTCTATTCTTAGTTTCCAGATCAAAGACCTGTAGATCTTGTTCCAGCTGAGAGATCCCATCAGGCTTGGAAATTGGAAATCCTGCTCATAGAGAAGGAAATGGGATGTGGCAATTTATCCCCAGATACCATAACAGCCACTTTTTCTCTTAACTAATGGTTAATGGAGAGAGAAAGTAAATTCTTAGAAGACATTAGGAAGGCCTGGAGAGTGAAAGTGACAAAGGTTCTCTACAAGGAGCTCCTATTTGTGCTCTACAAAGAGGTATGTTGTTAAGGAGCAAGTTTATGACTTTTGAGACAACAGTATTCATTTAAACATTACTCAGACAAGGGAATTTGTGCATGGGATAACTTCACAGGAATTATCATCACTCCTCACCTGTTGTCTCTAGGTCAATCTTGTATTAGACCTGGTATACAGTATTAGACCTGGTCAAAATTGAGGTCATCAAAATATAACCTTGCTGGACTGGAGAAAAGTGAATATTCAAGCACCTGTTGTATGGTGAGATGAACTATAGCAACGGAATCAGTGAAGACTGAATATTTCTAGGATCAATTTCAAGAAACAATTCAATTCACATGAAGAAACAAATAATAATATGACACATCCTCATCCATTAGGAGCTTATACTCTTTTTTTATTCAACAAACATTTATGGGGTGCCCCCTATATGCAAAGTATATAGGGGATAAAAGGCCCAAGCAGATCAGGTCCATTCCTTCAAGAACCTTACACTCTTAACTGCAGAAACAGGTTTAAACAACTAACTATAATATAATATAGTGAGGAAAGTGCAATAAAAGTGCATCTTCACATAAAATGGTCTTTCTCTGGTTTGCATAATGGACTGCTAGGATCTAATCTGTTTTAAAGTGGAAGTAAAAGGCAGTCTTATTCTGAAGGGGCAGAACTATTATAGTAACAAAGGGGCATTTTTTACGTATGTTCAACCCAAAAAGCTTCCAGGAGCACACATACAAGGTCTAGCTCAAGCCTCTCATCTCCAAAAGTCTTTCTCTTCACTTACTGAGTATCTACAAAATTTATTACCTGTTTCTCTTATCCTGACATGTCACTATATAATAGAATTTATAGATTTTTAAATTGGTTTCAGGTATCACCATCCCTACCTGATTTATAAACTCTTTGATAGCAGGGATCATGTATCTTGTATCTTGTAATTCTTTTGATTCATTTAATTAAGAGCTACTCATTGAGTGCCAATTTTGTGTCTAAGTGACAACATATAACAAATAATCCATGTTTTTAAAAGGATGTTGGGCTTGTAAAATACGATAAACCAATAGCCACCCTCTTGGGATTCCATGTGAAAGCCTAAAAGCAGAGAGATAAGAACAGATATAAAAAAGACATTTATTTACTGTGTTTCTGAATTCCTTCTGGGCATTATTAGACTCCTTTTGGACACATATTTAGTTAAGGTCTTCCATGTCAAATGAAATAGTTTTGCAAGTTTAAAAAACATTATTGTGGCGCTGGCCGGTTTGGCTCAGCAGTTAGAGCATTGGCCTGTGGACCAGAGAGTCCTGGGTTCGGTTCGCGCTAAGGGCATGTATCTCGGTTGTGGTTTGTCCCTGGCCCCAGCTGGGGTGGTGTGGGTGGCAAGCCAGTCGATGTGTCTCTCTCACACCGATGTTTCTCTCTCTCTCTAGTCCTCCCTCTCTCCCTCTTTCTCTATCTGAAGACAAATGCAAAAAAAAAAAAATGTCCTTGGATGAGGATAAAAAAATAAATAAAAAATAAAAAAACATTATTGTGGCCCTGGCCAATTTTGCTCAGTGGTTAGAGCATCAGCCTGTGGACCGGGAAGTCCCAAGTTCAATTCCAGCCAAGGGCATGTACCTCGGTTGCAGTTCATCCCCAGTCCTGGTTGGGGTCATGCTGGTGGCAACCAATCAATGTGTCTCTCTCACTTCGATGTTTCTCTCTCTCTCTCTCTCTCTCTCTCTCTCTCTCTCTCTCTCTCTCTCTCCCCACTTCCCTCCTTCCCTCCCTCCAACTCTGTCTGAAGATAATGTAAAAATATCCTCAGGTGAGGATTAAAAAAATAATAATAAAAATTTTTTAAAATATTGTGGCATGAAGCAGCAACTAATCTGCTCAGAATCCTGATAACATAATTTGTAACTTAATTTTTAGATATTTATTAAGGTGTTTCTACATATTTGATAACTGAAACAAATTTTGGTTATTTACTCTGTATCCACACTTAAGTCACGTACAACAAAGATTGTCTTGATATAGAATGAGGGCTTTGATTTTAGACTTGTGTTTAAGATAATGTAGAAAGGTGTAAGAGAAAATGCTTAGCAGGCAGTTAGAAATACAAGACTGAAATTCAAAAGAGAACAGAGTTTGAGATATAGACTTAAAGTCACCTGTAACATCAAAATATTAAGCTATGGTTTACTAAGCAGATAATAGGTACAAAGAACCATGCCAAGAGCTGTACAAGCTTTCACTCACTTAATACTCACCAAACCTTTATGAAGTAGTCACTATTGTACCCATTTTAAAATAGGAAAACTAAGATTCAAAGAGGTTAATTAACTTGCCCAAGGTTATAAGTGACTAAACTAGGGCACAAACCCAGTCTTATTTCAGAACCTGGCTATTAAATAATCTACTAGTGAAAAAATAATAATTATGAATGAAATCCATTCCTTCTTCCAAAACAAAAGACCAATATATTGATAATGGAATAAATGATAAACACAATGAAAAAAACAGAGACATAGTGACTAGAAAGCCAGGATCCAACAGATTTAGAGTCACGGATATTTTAACCAAAAGGGATCTAAAAGATCATTAGTGTTAAAGAAATGTAACTCTCTTTATAATAAAAATCCAAATCCTAGACACAGTCAGAACAATATTCAATTTGAGGAAATTCTACTATAAAGAAATTTGAACACTCTCTGAAAATTTTAGTTTGTATTAAAAAATCTGGACTACAGCTCATATCACTTGCTGTACTTTCAAAACAAACATCTGAGTAACTGAGTAACTACTATGAGCCAGGTAATTACAAACATAATCTAATTTAATCCTTGACACAAACCAGAAATATAATTATTTTTCATGTTTTATAGATGAAGAAAATGAATGTCAGTTTACATATTTTCTCAATATATCACAGCTGGTAATTGGAACCCAAGTTTAATTCCACATTTTATATTCTTTCTAATCTACCACACTAAGGGTCACAGAAAGCATTAAGACAGGTTTTCTTGCCATTGGTCTAAATGCCTTTTCCTGCCCTGGCAGGGTAGCTCAGTTGGTTAGAGCAGTCCCAATACTTCAAGGCTGTGGGTTCGATCTCCGGTGAGGACACAAACAAGAATCGCCCTGGCCAGTTTTGCTCAGTGGTTAGGGCATCGGCCCGCAGACTAGAGAGTCCAGGTTCTGTTCCCGCTAAAGGCATGTACCTTGGTTGTGGTTTGTCCCAGGCTCTGGTTGGGGTCATGTGGGTGGCAACTACTCAATGTGAAAGAGACACATCAATGTTTCTCTCTCTTTCCCTCCTTCTCTCCCTCCAGCTCTATCTGAAGATAAACGCAAAAATGTCCTCAGGTGAGGATTAACAAAAAAAATCAACCAATAGCCTGGCTGGTGTGGCTCAGTGGTTGAGTTTCAGCCCATGCATCTAGAAGTTGTCAATTCAATTCCAGGTCAGGGCCCAGGTTGTGGGCCAAATACCCAGTGGGTGGCATGCAGAAGGTGGCCAATCAATGTTCTCTATCATCAATGTTTCTATCTCTCTCCCTCTGCCTTCCTCACTCTCTAAAATCAATAAAGAAAAAAAAAAAAAAGAATCAACCAATGCATGCATAAATAAGTGAAAAAAACAAATCAATGTTTCTTGCTCTCTCTCTCAAATCAATCAATAAATAAATAAGTAAATGCCTTTTCCTAAATTTAAGTCAAAACTCTTTGGTTTCCATTGATGTTTCTCTCTCTCTTCCCCCCTCTCCCTCCCACTCTATCTGAATATAAATGCAAAAATCTGTGCCTTCAAAATTATCATTTGCTTAAAATTTTTTCCTAGCTCAAGCTCTCATTTATTAAAATCTTTTTTATTTTTTAATTTAAACCTTGATCATTTTCTAATTAGATTTATTTTTACTTAATCTGGTTTTTAACAATAACATTTCAAATATACCTTAGTATTAAAAGATGAAGGGATTAAGAAAAAAAAAAAACTCATTATTTGGTTTCCTGTCTGTACCAGAGCTGTGCTAAGATTTAGCCATTTAGAAGCTTCATGCCCTTCTTCCTGTTCCTTAACAAATACACAAATAAAATCTCTTGCCCTACCTGGTTTGGCTCAGCGGTTAGAGCATCGGCCCGCAGACCAATGAGTTATGGGTTCGATTCCGGCCAAGGGCCCATGTCCCGGTTGCAGTTCGTCCCCGACCCCTGGAGACAACCAACCGTTGTGGCTCTATCACATCAATGTTTCTGTATCTCTCTCTCTCCCCCTCCCTCCGACTCTATCTGATGATAAATAGAAAAGTATTCTCTGGTGAGGAATAAAATAGATAAAATTTCTCCTTAACAATACTGTTCTTGTGTATATACTTATTATAATGGAATATATCCCTAGACAATTTTACTTCTTGAATGTATATCCTTTCTGCTCCCAAACTATACAGCTTTATGCCTGCCTGTCTATTCAATTTATCATAGCCATTTTTAATTATCATCAGAGTACAGAGCCATGAAAATATAAAAAACACCATATGTGGTTTGACTAATTGTTCTAAGGTACAAAATAGTGAAAAAAGAGCATGGGTTTCAAAGTCAGATTTGAGTCTCAAGCCTAGCTCTGACCCTGAGTGAAATCACTCAACTTCTCTGAACCTCAGTTTCCTCAGGTACAAAACAGAGTACTAGTTGCTCACAGGGTTATGTATGGTAAGGATTAAGTGAGACATATATAAGTACCTAGGAATATATTGGTTGCTCAGGAAATAGTTTAATAGCTGTGGCAGTAAAAGACATTGTATACAAAATCATTTTTGTCCTCAGAATATTAAACTTCAAAGTGTTAGGGGCTATGTGCCAAACATTCCTGATTTATCAACTCACTTATCATCAACTAGAATTTTGATAAACATGTTGCTAATGCTGTCACCTAATCAGGCACCTGCCACTCTGCCCCATTCTTTCTCAGTCTTAATCTTCAGTACTTAATTTTAAGCACTAAGTCACAGACAATTTCCCTTTAGGTATGACCCTCAAGACAGTAATTCAAACACTGTCAATAGAATATGTTTCTTTTTAGACTTGGTAATGAAAATTATGGCCTTTTACCTACTTTTTTACTCTTTTACTCAGCTGTCCATATTCTGTATATTGACTACAATGTAGTCAAAGCACTTAACCAAAGAACCCAAGTTGTGATGTCTGTGACAAATACAACTCAGAGTTACTATCATGAGAAAGATGTGAACTATAAAGTAGGGCTGCTAAGTCAGGGACTGAATTGTAAGAGTCCTTATATTATAAAACTAACACTAAGCTAACTAAGTGTATAACTTGAAAACTCATGTGGAGTTTGCTGAACCCACAAATATGAAAGGTCTTTCCAAGGACTTAAGAAATAATTACTAAGGAGATGCTCCTGATGGTCACAAAAGCAAACTGAGTAGGAGGATTTTTGTATGCATTTGTGCCCAGTATGTGTTAGTATGTATGCATGTACTGTGTGTGAGAAGAAATGGGATGAAATTCAGTTGAACAGCATGCTGTGCTATTAGGCTTATTAAGCTGCTAAGAAGTTTCTTTACTCCAAAAAGTAGACAGATTAACTGTTGGAAATTATATAATTATTAGATAAAATTTACAGTATCTTACAATTACATATCACTTTACAGTATACAAAGCTGTTAAATATACATTCAATTTGACACCCTGAAATAAAGAAATGGAACTCTTTTCCCCTCCCATTTCCCCTCCACCAAGGATAGAGCTAAGGAACACTTAATCAGGAAAAGTCATGTAAATGCATCAATCTGTTTAGCAACAAAGAGTAAAGGGAGCAAAGGCAGGACTTTGGAGGCGGCCACAGGGACTTAAAGGAAGAAGACTAGAATGTTAAATATGAGGAAAGCCCAGGAGTCACAGGAGTTAGGGATCAGAAGGGGCAGGTCCTGTTCACTACAGAAAAGGAGGGGCGCACAGCAAACATTCCACATTCTAAAATAACATTAAAAGATCATAACTGAAGAGCTGGAGTTGAACTTTGTGGTTTCTCAGAACACAAGTAGATGACTACCAACCATGGCTTCTGAATGAACTCAAAATTCAGGATACAAAATGCATCTGGTTGCAACCGAGGGCTACCTTGGCCCTTTTGAAATTTAACAAAGGTCATTTGAGGAGCTGCAATTTTACATAGTGGTGGCATCCTGGGAGCATCTATTCCATCAATCAAGTGTAATATCTTATAATCGTGGAAAAGGAGTTTCCGAGCGGGGACGAGCAATATCGATGGGAAGCCGATACTTGGGCCATCTCTTGGAGATTCCTGCTGAAAGGACTGCAAGTGTTTCTCCAGAGAAAGCACTTGTCTGGGTATGACTCAGGGCCGGGCAGGAATTCACACTATGAATCCGGGTGGTGGGAAGACGGAGAAGTATGCCTATAAAGATCAAAGAGCCAGGAATGGAAAACACGCTAAAACCTTCCCAGTGGGCAGGCTGCCTCCCCACAGACAAGAAGACCTCTTTAATCCTGAGTGCAATCAAGGAGACAAAGCAACAACCCTGGATGCCACCAGCATAAGGCAAAGCAAAAAGAGAGAGAGAGAAAAAAAGAGAGAAAGAAAAGAAAAACTGTGATTAAATTCATACATAAATAAATAAAACAAAAGCAGAGACAGGCAAAAAAAAAAAAAGAAAAAGAAAAAGGAGCAAATGCTCACATCAAGAGGGCTGCCAACAACCCTGTGATGCTCCTCCACAGCCCTGCAGGTTGCCTTATCTTGGCTGCCTACTGTACCATCCAAATGACAAAAGAGAGACTTGGTTTAAGTCTAAGACTTCTGCTCAGAATGAGGTTATTTAGGATTATCATCTGGATGACTCAATAAAATGTACTCACAGTGAGTCATGCCTTTAAATGAAGTCTCTCAAATTCTGCCTGTTTGGAGATGAATTTAGGGATCTTAAGAGGTGAGAGATTACTCAACAAGAAGGATTTAAGCCTATCTTTAAAAAAGCATTTCTTCTTCCAAAGAAAATGGAAAATTCAGATACAGGAAAGGAAGGTGTCTGATTGTGGGTTGAGAGGCCCTAGAGTCTCTCATTTAAAAAAAAAAAAAAAAAAAGGAAAGAAAGAAGAAAAGAAAAGAAAATATAGGGAAGATAAGAACTTAGGCAAAGCACAAGCAAGTTTCCCTTTTCTAACAGGGAACAGATACCCCATAAAAGCAGGAACCATTAACTCAGGATAAGGAACAGAATGTCTTGTTTTGAAACTCCCAAAGGAAAACCACTCCCAAAGGAGATGACCTTAAAAATAGAGGATTCAGAGGTTCTAAGACCTGGAATCTGAGCCAAACTCTACTTTCTCAGACACCTCACACCTACTCAATAAAGAAATCCCAACAGGTCAACTGAATAAATAAAAACACAGTCCTTACCCAGTGAGACCACGTTCCCATAATTCTCTAACATCACTTCTCTGTAGAGATCCCTCTGAACAGGGTCCAGGCATCCCCATTCCTCTCGAGTAAGGTGCACAGCCACATCCTCGAATGTCACAAACTCCTGAAATAACACAGCCTGGCTGCTCTTGGGAATGAGGCCACTACAGCATCACGGCCAGAGAATGAAGGAGATGATATAGAGTCTCCAGTGTGTATTAATGACGGGGAGGAGTGAGAACAGATTAGAATCTAGGGAATAAGTCCTATAACCCTTTAACATCTGATAAGCACCCATCACAACACTAGAAATAAAGAAGAAACAGTGTTTGCTGGTGGTGTTGGGAAAATGGGAAGGTGGTTTGTGTGAAGTCCAGGTCTCTGAAGAGGATCCATACTGAAACTGGGGTCTGCTACTGAAAAAAAATTCTAGGCAAGGTTTATGGATAGGGTGAGGGAAGGGCCACACTCAATCAGCAACAGTCCCTGAGGAAAAGCGGAAGGTTCCTCAGCTCACCTGGTACCTGGCTGTCAGGAGCGCAGCTGCCTGGTCTCCTGGGCTTCCCTCGTGGGGAAGAGCAGGCACCTGGGGAACAGGTGGAGCTAAGGGAGGAGAAAGGAGCCAAGAGTGAGAGCAGCCCTTCCCCAGGGCTCCCTTACAGAAGAGAGTCAGTAGGACCCTTCTTCACACCAACATTCTAGTAAAACCAATGAACACTTATCAGTTAGTAAGTGTGTCTACTCTGTTCCTTCTTGGCACTTGCATGCCCTGCTTACAAATGTTTAGACCCATGATACAAGGTTTTAAACACTATACCTGTTTTGCAGATGGGCAAAGCAAAGCATAAGAACTTGCAGTGACTTGTCCAGGGCCATGGTTACCTAGTAAGTAGAATTCTGACCCTTTCCTAGACTTTGTTCTATAAACATCACTAAGTCTTTCTCTTGTAAATGGGCACTATCTCTGCAACCAATGTGTAAGGCACCTAAGAATCTGTTTCATCACAATCCTTTCCATACTCCCACAATGCCCCACAGCACTCTACATACTTTTGCACTCAGTGTTGCTGACACACAAGTTATTTCACTGCAGTTGGCCACAAGTATTCTAAGATACGATTCTTACAAAACAAAGGGAGTACAAGACAGATCAACCTATCTATACATTAAAATGTTATTGTATAGTCAATATGTGACATATATACATTCATACAGGCATTGTGCTCAACAAAGGAATTAAATGGGTGCTTTCTTGAACAAAATTAAATTAGTCACAAATACTGCATTTGCAACAGAATGGCAGGTGGCAACGCACAAAAGGTCACCAAGGAAGGAAAGGGAGTAGGGATAGGCCCTAAACCTAAGAGGAAATAAAAGCCAGGCAAGGATTGTGAGATGCAGCAAAAACAACGTATCTTAGAAATTATTGTGGATGTGGTAACAGGGATGAAGCAAAGGTTGTATAAACAAAAGTCAGCTGGAGTGGAGTGAGTGACCACTTTGCCTATTAAGGAAAGATGGGCTGTCCTTAATAGAGGGGCCCAGCCCAGAACTGAACTGAGTCATGGTTGTCCCTCCCTTCCAGACCTCCCTCTAGAGACCATCTTATTGAAGTTCCTGGCCTCTGTCATACCAAACCCAGAAGCTCTTCTATACTCCCATTCTCCTGGATATAAGTGCTCTCTCTGCCTTACCCCCAGTGAGTCCCTGTTCCATGTCGGTGTCCTGCAGGAACTGAGGCTCTGGGGACAGACACTCAGACTGGGTCTCCAAAGACTGAAATGAAACCCTTGGTGATCCTGCTGCTTCCTGGACCGATATTTCCTCCATCCCTGTTCTGGAGGACAATGACCATCACTGTGGGGTGAGATTAGGAGAAATTATTGTAATGAGTTAAAATAGCCCATAATTTCATATTCTCAGGACTAAGCCAAGTATCTTATACACGGTAGATACTCAATAAAAATAGTTGACAATTATTAAACATCTAAACCAAACAACAAAATCTGTGGTATTTCAAAAATATATTTTTTAAAGTATAATTTACTATAGGAAAGATTTCTGTGGAAAGTTTAAAATATTTGAGATTTACAAATTCCTTTCAAGGCTCAAGTTTGTACCCAGAGAAATATGCTGGTTATGATTACTCGTTATTTTTTAACAGCAGGTCCCTTGGAATTACTTGGTAAACGCTCTGTCAGCCCACTTTCAATTACTACATACATGACAACAAAATTCCACCTCTGGGCTCCGACCCTTCGCCAACTCAGACTAGGTGGGCAGGCCCTTCCCCACAGTCTTGACAGTAACCCGGGGAAGAGCTGCGATGCAGATCTGACTGGTGTCCTTCAAACCCAAGGACGCGACGGGGTTCTGTCCCCCTGACGCGACAGGGTTGTCTCCCTTCCGCAACCCTCAGGAAAGGCCCTCGCGTCGGATCTTCCGAAGGCCTCTCCCAGCGCTGCCCTCCTCCCACTTCCCGGTTAGGTGAAAACAGGGTCCCAAAAGGGCGGACAAGCCCCAGACACCCCGCTCACACCACGGCACGGTCACTGGGTCCTGACAGCGGGGTCCTCAGTCCGCGGGGAACACCCGGACTGAGGAGAAACAGGCCCTCGCACCACCGGCCCCGCGCGCTCCTGAGGGCGGAAACCGCCGTAGGCGGGACCCGGCGCCTCCGCCTCCTCCTCGGGAGGCTAAAATAAGGGGCTGCCCCCACCGCGACCCCGGGATGGCTTCCGAGGGCTCACCCGAGCGCAGCGGCGGGCCAAGCTGCCGTCCTGTCGCAGACACCTTTGCTCGCGAGGCCACCCCGGCCTTTTCGGGGTCGCTCTACACCGCCTGGAGGGCGGTGCTTCTCGGTGGCACTTCCGGAGGCGGAGTCCGCCGCGGGGGGGTGCCGACGGCAGGTCCCCGGATGAGGGGGCCCTGGGTGAAGGCCACTGTTGAGGGGTAGGGACCTCTTTCCCTGCCAACCCCGCCGGCCGCCTGTGTAGCCAGTACACCAGTAACGACTGTGACAGCCCGGACTTGGGAAAGCGCCCGCGCTGGCCCTTCCTGCACTGCCAACCCTCCAGACTCCCTGGTGGTGAGGAGGAATGGCGGACTGATGGTCGCACCCCCTGAGTCAGCCCGTCGGGAACTAGCTCAAGGGTGCAGAATACACCGATTAAAGAGAGGATGGAGGCTCTTTGGTTATGGGAGGTACACCGAAAATCGAGGGTCGGAATCTACTAAGGGTCTTGGAAGAAGGAGGGGACATTGAGTAAATTGAGTGGAAGAGAGAAACAGAATGGGAGGGAGCCACGTTCCTGGGGGAAAGACTGGACTACGCAGAAACAAGAATAGGGAACGCACGGGGAACTTGGACAGGCAGGCAGGAGTGCTAGAACAGAAGCCCCTACGGCATTATGATCTCATAGGTTCCTAGAGAATGCGGTGTCTTGTGGAACTAGATCAGCTAGGGACTGGCAAGTCTCTTAAAGAATCAAGAAGGGACTTAAATATTACTCCTTTGTTTAAGCTCACAAATCAACTATTTAATGCTACTTGACATCAAATTAAAAAAAAAAAAAAAAAAAAGTGTGGCATTCTGTAGGGTGTTTTTCTTTTTTAACTGCGTCGGCTTCAGAGATTCTGATACACCTTCCCTTTATTTCCTCCTTGAGTATCAATGGCATCAATCCCTAACAAAGTGGTAAGAAACAATAGCTACTATCTGGCTTCTGAGCAAAATTTTCTTTCATTGGTTCCTCAGATGGGACAGGTGGAAATAATTAACCAACTCATAAATTTTGTGATCTTTAGTTTAAACTGTATAGCATTAAAGAAAATGTATCAGCAATTAACCACTTCCTTAATGTTTCCTTTATGCCCGCCATTGTACTATGCATGGATCAATACAGAAGTAGTAAAATATCACAAGAGAATTGTTATATGCTCTGTATATGGGTGTGTCTTCCTTGGCTGCTTTGCCTCCACCAGCACCATCATCTGAGAGCTTAGGGGATGCTTTATCCATTGGACATACCTTAAACTAAGGAACCCATTTTGTAGTCTAGGAGTGTGACAATAAACTTGTAACCACAGAATTCATGGTGCTTACTCATCATTCAGAAGCAGCTAGCCTGATATAACTGGAAAAGCATGTTTTGAAGACTCAAATAAATTGCTGATATAAGATACAGCACCTTGCACAGTCAGAGATACAGTATATGCATTGATATGCACTCAACCAATAATACATATATGGTATTTTGTCTCCAACAGCAAGACTACAGGAACCAAAGGATCACAATAGTGATGGCCCCTATTATTGTTACCCAGTAATCCATTTGGGAATTTGTGCTTCCTATCTCCAAACCTAGAGTCCACTGGATTATGGTCCAAATTCTCTAAAGAACGTTTCTTTTAAGAGATGCATTGTGTTCCACTGAACTGGAAACTGGGAAAACCACCAGGCCACTTTGGGTTCCTTGGGCCAGTAGATCAGTAGGCAAAGAATGGAGTTACTATAAGTGCCCCCACAGTCACTTCCACACACACTACATAAATGGAAAAACATACCCAGTCAGCTACATTCAATAACCTACCTTTAATCACTTTAATGTAAAAATAGGAGTGGAGGTAGATGGAAGAGGGCAGGTTTATACAAAGAAGAAAAACAATGCATAATAATGTAATGGCTCTTAGAGATGAATTGGAACACTGGACAGAAATGTGAGGAAATATCTGGAGGCAAAAGTTCTGGGACTATGATGTCTTCAGGAGGACTGTAGGTTAGTGAGCCAGCCAGTGATAAGGAGCAAAGACCTACTCAAGGGGATTATTGAAGAGTCACGAGGAAGTAGAAAGAGAAAACTGGCAACCACAGCAAGGTCAAATTTCATAGGGAATGGAACATTTTTCAGAGCTTGAAATGTTATTCAGAATATCACCTAGTCATTGGTGGCCTCTGCAGCAGATTGGTGTACCTTTTGTGGGCTTTCCATTGTTGTATTCAAACTTATCTTGGAACTTAGAGTGGTGTCACAGTCATTCAAGGTGTCAGGTACTGTTTTATAAAAGATGGAAGTTTCTTGATCTACTTATTAAGTAATGGTATTGGAATTATATACCAAATTATTCAATGGTATCGGAATTATATACCAAATTATTCTGATAACATTTTGATAGCAAAAATGCCTCAAATTTGACTTACTATAGTAATTCCATTATTGTTATTCTGAAAAGTTCCTGGAAACATTAGCCAAGCTCAGAACCTAATAACTTCTAGTATTGGAAAGAATGTTGCCCATAGATCAAGTATTTGAAAGTACTGCCCATTCAAGTGGGAATGCATAATCAGGATCCCCAGAGAAGCAACCACTTTGGTTTTGTAAAACCATTCCTTTTTTTTTTTCTTTCTTTCTTTTTTAATATGTTTTCATTAGTTTCAGAGAGAGGAAAGGAGAGAGAGAGAGAGAGATAGAAACATTGATGACAGCCCTGGCTGGCTTGGCTCAGTGGTTAGAGCGACAGCCTACAGACCAAAGAGTTGCAGGTTCAATTCTGGTCAAGGGTACATACCTTGCTTGTGATTTGTCCCCGCCCTGGTCGGGGTTGTGCAGGAGGCAACCAGTTCATGTGTCCCTCTCACATCGATGTTTCTTCTCTCTCTCTCTCTCTCTCTCTCTCTCTCTCTCTCTCTCCCCCCCCCCCCGTCCCTCCCACTCTATCTATAAAGATAAATAGAAAAATATCCTCAGGCAAGAGTTGAAAGAAAAAAGAAAGAAAAGAACAGAAAGAAACATGAAACATTGATGATGGGAAAACATGGAGCAGCTGCCTCCTGCACACCCCCCACTGGATGGGGATCCAGCCTGCAACCCCAGCATCTGCCCTGACCAGGAATCGAACCAGCGACCTCCTGGTGCATGGGTTGAGGCTCAACCATGGAGCCACACCGGCTGGGCATTCATTCTTTTTTTAAATAATTATTTTTTTATTAAAAACATTTTTGGTATATAATTCCAATACCATACCATTCATTTATACAAGTCAATGATATTTAGTATGCTCACAAATGGTGCAACCGTCATCACAATCAGTTGTAGAACATTTTCATCACTCTCAAAAATAGCCATTCCTAATCAAAGTCTCTTCCTATTTCTTACCCAGCCCTGGGCAATCACTTATTTACTATCTATGGATTTGCCTGTTCTGGACATTTCATGTAAATGGAATTACACAATACATGATGTTTTGTGACTGGTTTCTTTCACTTAGCATATTTTCAAGGTTCGTTCATGTTGTTGCATGTATTGGTACTTCATTCCTTTCTATGGCCCAATAATATTTCATTCTGTGGGCACACTACATTTTATTTATTCATTATTTGATGGATATTTGGGTTGCGTCTACTTTTTTACTATTATGGATTATACAGCTGTAAATAAACGTTCATGTATACGTTTTCATTTCTCTTGGGTATATACCTAAGAATGTTACTATTGGAACATATGGTAATTCTGTTTCACAATTTAAGGAAATGCCAGACTGTTTTCCAAAGTGGCTGCACTAGTCTGCATGTTTACTACTACAGTGAATTAAGGGTTCCAACTTCTCCACATCTTTGCCAACACCTCTTATCTGAGTTTTTTTTTTTTTAGGCATCCTAGCGGGT
The DNA here is from genome assembly GCF_014108415.1 of Molossus molossus. NCBI lineage: Eukaryota > Metazoa > Chordata > Mammalia > Chiroptera > Molossidae > Molossus > Molossus molossus. The sequence continues at coordinate 95,398,254 of NW_023425366.1, read as the reverse complement.
ACAATCACTCAGTAGTAGTATTGTTTGATAATAACTAGAATTATTACGATTACAGGATGACATCAAGAGAAACTTAAGCCCCGCCCCCTGCTTTTCCTGGAGTTCAAGCTGAGCGGAGGAGAGATTCCCTCCCCACAGCAGAACTCAGCGATTGTGGAACGGAAGGAGACGCGAAGTCCTCTCGTTTCCTAGAGAGATCTTCGAAGCGCAGCCTGTCTGGCCCGGGAAGGCCGCGTTGACGCGCTTCCGGCTTCTGTGACGTACACACACGCGCACACCGTCTTTCCGGGGGTTTGGGCTAGCCGAGTACCAGGTACCAAGTCCGCTGCCCCTTTTATATCCCAGCACCGCAGAGTTCTCCCGGGTTCACGGTGAGACGTGGGTCCTGCGGGGAAGGACGGGCAGGACGAAAGTGGATGTGGCCGGCTGTGTTGCGCAGTCCCCCACACCACGACTGCCCCCGAATGGAGTTGAGGAGGGCTCGCGTATATCCTGCATCCCAGCCTCGGCCATGGGAAGCTCAGTCTCCCTTCAGAGACAGCCCTGGATCCAAGCAGGAATGGAACTACGTTTTCTGATCTAAGATGAGCTGTCTCGGGGAACGAGAAGGGCCAGTCTCGTCCTTGGTGTTCATCTCAAGGGGTCGAGGACAAAAATGACCCTAGTTTAATTTTTGTGCTTCCCCATGGAAGCATTCCATATGTTGTCCTCTGGCGAGAGCTTTTTCCCTAGGTTTCTTGGGACCCCAAGATGTAAAATTAGGAAGCCCCTTGAGGCTACCAAGCTCTATGGGCTTTTTTTTTTTTCAATAGCTGACAAGCTCTGGCCGGTTTGGTTCAGCGGTTGGAGCTAGGCCTGTGGACCAAAGAGTTGTGGGTTCGATTTTGGTCAAAGGCATGTACCTACCTCAGTTTCCATTTGGTCCAGCCCAGGTTGGTGTCCTGCAGAAGGCAACCAATGGATGTGTCTCTCTCACATGATGTATGTCTCAACCCCATCTGAAAATAAATGGAAAAGTATCCTTGGGTGAGGATTTTATAAATAAATAAGTAAATAAATAACAGACAAGTTTAAGCCTCATAAGTGTTTGCAGATCATCTGCTCATCCCCAAACTCATTACCATTACTGGTGGTGATTAAAGAGTGTGTGTGCCAAGCCTAATGAAAAAAGTTGATTTGGATGCAGTAGGAAAGAGTATATACAGTTCACCATTTCCTTTAAATTTCTGAACTTTCTGAATGTTTTTTTTTAATTTATGGTTTCAGACATTAGTTTGGTTTTTCAGTTGTGGTAGCTGGTCTTGACTTGGTGCAGTGAGTAGTGAAGGGAGTTTGAGGCAGAGTAGTGGAAAGTGTGTTGGGCCATTAGGAGACTACCAGTGCTCTCTCTGCCACTGAATACTAGGATGGTCTTGGACAAAACCATCAAGTCTCAATTTGGTAGCAAGTAAAATAAACTAGGTTATCTCAAAGGACTCTTCTAACTTGGAAATTCATTGATAGTTGATTTAACTGAAAAAAATTCGGCTAGGCCAAACCTCATGCCCCTTCTCCATTTCCTGCAGTGTCACCAAGATAAAGATACTTTCATTGTTGAGAGAGAAGGTTAAGGGGCAGAGGACCAAACACATGCAGATACACACACACACACACACACACACACACACACTTATACAGGTCAGTGCTAAAGAGATCATATGCAATCAATAAATGAATTGAGTACACTGAAAGTAGATTGTTGAAACCTTACTATTTGCTGGAGAAGTAGGTGGGTTACACAGTGTAATAGGAGAGCTGTAAGAAACTTACCCATTGCCACATTATTTACGTATTTTAAACCTGCTTCTATATTTCTCCCATTTTTATTCAGATGTTTCATAAATCACCTTGTAGTTGCACTGTCGCAAAATCTGTTAATTTATAAATTGCATACCCTTCTAAGTACTTAAACATCAGGGCTATAATGAATTGTTGAACTTTCTACAAATGGGCAGAAAATGTTGACACTGTATTCATTCAAACAAATGTTTTTTAATGTCTATGAGGTACAAGGAACAATGAAAGTGACTTAAGGGCAACGATGAAAGCAAAAGAATCTTTATTCTTGAGGAGTAATCTAGTTGAGATAAGGCATGAAAGCATTAAAAATGAAGTTTCCAGGTAAGAGCTATCAAAATATTACATACCAAACTAGTGTTGGAGACAGTGAACCTAAAGTCAAGAGATGAGTGGGTGCTGGGATCATTCAATAAATGTAAAATAGCCCTGGACAGTTTGGTTCAGCAGTTAGAGCATTGGCCCTCAGACTGAAGGGTCACAGATTCCATCCCCAGCCCTGGTTGGAGTCTGGGTGGGAGGAAACCAATTGTTGTGTCTCTCTCACATTTATGTTTCTCTCTCTCTCTCTCCCTCCCTCCATTCTATGTAAAAATCGATGGAAAAAATATCCTCGGGTGAGGATTAACCAAAAAAGAAAGACAGAAATGTAAAATAAAACCCAGCCTTTCTACTGCTACTTCCCCAGAATATGAGCAGGAAAACATCCCAGAGGGCCTTTCCAGGTCGGAGTGACTATGCTCCTGACCTCAGCCCTGCATCTTTGAGTTTCACATCCTTGGAGTCCCTTCATTTTGATTCATACTGCCACTCTGGGAAAGGGCCTCTGGGAATGTGTTATACCCTCTTCCCCACCTTTAAAACTTTGACCCAGATGTCAAAAACCAAGATTTCTTTTCCTTTACCTTCATAAAATACTTAAGTCAGAATGGAATTTTTAGAAGATATATCACTAAAACTGAAGGGAAATAAGCAAGGAAAATATAATAGTTGGAAGATGAACATAAGGGTAACACAAATGGTGACAGACTATAAATGCTATCAGATGGGGACCAAAAAAAACTTATCAGGGAAGGTTAAATGGTTTCTCTCTCTATATATAATTTTTATCCTCACCTGAGGACATTTTTTCATTTTTTGTTCAGATAGAGCGGGAGGGAGAGAGAGAGAAAAACATCAACATGAAAGGTACACATCAAGTGGCTGCCACCCGCATGACCCAACCAGGGCCAGGGACAAACTGCAATCGAGGTTCATGCCCTTAGCAGGAACCGAACCCGGGTCTCTCTGGACCACAGGCCAACACTCTAACCGCTGAGCCAAACCGGCCAGGGCTATATATATATATATATATATATATATATACACACACATACATATTTTAAATCCCTCACCTGAGGCCCTGGCCAGTTTGCTTCGTGGTTAGAGCATCGGTCTGCGGACCAAAGAGTCCCAGGTTCGGTTCCGACCAAGGGCACGTACCTCTGTTGCAGTTCATCCCTGGCCCAGGTTGGGGTCTTGTGGGTAGCACCCAGTCAAGGTATCTCTCACATCAGCATTTCTTTCTCTCTCTCTCTCTCTTTCTCTCTCTCTCTCTCTCTCTCTCTCTCTCTCTCCCTCCCTCCCTCCCTCCCTCTCTCCCTCCCTCTCTCCCTCTCTCCCTCCCTTCCTCCCTACCTCCCACTCTGTCTGAAGATAAATGTAAAAATACCCTCGAGTGAGGATTAAAAACAAATAAATCTCCAATTATCCTCACCTGAGGATATTTATCTTCAGATAGAGTGGGAGGGAGAGACAGCAAAAGAAACATCAATGTGAGAGAGACACATCAATTGGTTGCCTCCAGCACAACCCCAACCAGGGCTGGGGAACAAACCACAACTGAGGTACAACACCCTTGACCAGAATTGCACCCGTGACTGTTTGGTCCGTGGGCCAGTGTTCTAACAGGCCAGGGCGGCTTCAATATTTTTAAAATATAAATACAAGTTCTAATTTTTTTCCCCTGTTTCCCAGGGGATCATCTTGTACACCCTGCTTTGGTAATCACTTTTTTAGAGTGACTAGAGGGCAGTGTAATAGCATTGTTAGGGCTCTTGGCTTCAGGCTAGGGTTTAAGTACTGCACCATCTTTTATGTTATTTAATCTTTCTCAGCTTCTCTTTTTCATCTATAAAATAGGAATATGGCCCTGGCCAATTTGGCTGAGTCGTTAGAGCATAATCCCACAGAACAAAGAGTTACAGGTTCAATTCCCAATTCCCGGTCAAGGGCACGTACCTGAGTTGCAGGTTTGATATCTGGCCCCAGTTGGGATCATGCAGGAGGCAGCCAATCAATGTGTCTTTCTCACATCAAAGTCTTCCTCCCCCCACCCCCCACTCTATCTTAAAAAAAAAAAAAAAAAATCAATGGAAAAGTAAATATCCTCGGGTGAGGATTAAAAAAAAAGGAATATGTACTTTATTCGGTTTCCATAGGTATTAAATGATCTGGATAGGTAATATACCAAATACTGTATACCTGGCACACAGCTAACATAAAAGGCAGTTGTTCAGCATTTACCATGTCATACCATTGGATTTAGTGAATTGGCCTCATTAGTACTTGTATGAGGTATTAGCAGCATAGCAATTCAATGTTTTGGTTTTTTTTATCCTCACCCGAGGACATTTTTCCATTTTTTGTTCAGGTAGAGTGGGAGGGAGAGAGAGGAACAGAGAGAGAGAAACATTGATGTGAAAGGAACACATCGAGTGGCTGCCACCCGCATGACCAACCAGGGCCGGGGACAAACTGCAACCGAGTTACATGCCCTTAGCGGGAACCGAACCCGGGTCTCTCCAGACCACAGGCCGACGCTCTAACCGCTGAGCCAAACCGGCCAGGGCTCAATGTTATTTTTTAATACTTCTTATTAAATCTTTCTACCTTGCAGGGTTGCAAAACCCAATCTCATAAAACATCTAGGGCAGAAAGGACAGTCCTGCAAACAGACCCTATTTGGATCAAGTGAGCCAGCTCCTTGAACCTGAATAATGACTGCTGAATTAAGGGATACTACAGATCTGTCTCCCCAGGCTACCCAGGAGATGGAAGGCATAGTGATAGTGAAAGTGGAGGAGGAGGATGAAGAGGATGGGAAAGACCATTCTAAAAGAGAACGAAATAAGGTAGAGTTATCACCACAATTTCTTAATCATTCCACAACTGTGAATGAGAGAGCCTTTTCATCATCATATTTAGTTGCATATCGAGTGGCAAAAGAGAAAATGGCTCACACAGCTGCTGAAAAAATTATTCTTCCAATATGTATGGATATGGTACATACAATTTTTGATGATAAATCAGCTGATAAGTTAAGAACTACACCTCTTAGTGACAATACAATATCTCGTCGAATCTCTGCTATCACAAAACACTTAGAAGCAATGCTTATTACAAGGCTACAGTCTGGTATCGATTTTGCTATCCAACTTGATGAGAGCACTGATATTGCAAGTTGTCCAACACTGTTGGTTTATGTGAGATATGTGTGGCAAGATGATTTTATAGAGGATCTGTTGTGTTGTTTAAATTTAAATTCACATATAACTGAATTTGATTTATTTACTGTATTAGAAAAGTGTATTATTGGTCAATATAAATTAAACTGGAAAAATTGTAAAGGAATTTCCAGTGATGGAGCAGCAAATATGACTGGAAAACAAAGCATAGTTATTAAAAAATTGTTAGAAGCAACCCATAACAATGCTCTTTGGAGTCACTGTTTTATTCATCTGGAAGCTTTGATATCCAAAGAAATTCCACCAAGTCTAATGGATGTATTGAAAAAATGCAATGAAAATTGTTAATTTTATTAAAGGAAGCTCATTGAACAGCTGACTTCTTGAAATATTTTGTTCAGAGATTGGAGTTAACCATACCCACTTACTGTTTCATACAGAAGTTCATTGGTTGTCTCAAGGAAAAATATTGGGCCGAGTATATGAACTCAGAAATGAGATCTATATTTTTCTCATTGAAAAGCAATCTCCTTTGGCAACTGTTTTTGCAAATGACATTTGGGTAACAAAATTGGCATATTTAAGTGATATTTTTGGTATTCTTAATGAATTAAATTTGAAAATACAAGGGAAAAGCAATGATATATTTCAATATCTTGAACGTATCCTAGGATTTCAAAAGACGTTGTTGTGGCAAGCAAGACTTACAGGTACTCACCCTAGCTACTACATGTTCCCAACATTGGTACAACACATTGAAGAGAACATTATTCATGAAAACTGCTTAAAAGAAATAAAATTAGAGATAATGTTGCATCTCACTTCTTTGTCTCAAATCTTTCATCATTACTTTCCAGAAGAGAAGTTTATATTGTTAAAGGAAAATATTTGGATGAAAGATTCATTTGCTTTTCAAACCCCAGAATCAGTAATTGAGTTAAACTTGGTGCCTGAAGAAGAGAATGAATTGTTGCAGCTCAATTCATCATTCACACTGAGAAATTATTCTAAGACATTAAGTTTATCAGCATTTTGGATCAAGCTTAAAGATGAATATCCATTGCTAAGTAGAAAGAATATATTGCTATTATTGCCATTTTACAACTACCCATTTGTGTGAACTAGGATTTTCAATCTTGACACTATTAAAAACAAAGAAAAGAAATAGGCTCAATAGTGCACCTGACATGCATGTAGCCTTATCTTCTTGTGTCCCTGACTGGAATGAACTAATGAACAGGCAAGCACGCCCATCACATTAAAATACAATCTTTTCAAATTTTGGTTTTGTATGTTTCTAGGCATTTTTGTATATTGTATTTAAATATTAATAAAGTTATATTTGGAATTTACTAGGTTTCTTTTCTTATATGGTAACACTAAGTATTATTTCATGAAACTTGTATCGGTTACATGTATGTGTGTGTATACAGGATAATACTGTTTTATATATATATACTTATATATATATATGGAAAGAAAGTTGTTGTTAATCCTCAACTGAGGATTTTTTTTTTATTGATTTTTAGATAGAGGGGAAGGGGAGAGAGAAAAACATCGATGTGAGAGAGACACATCGATTGATTGCCTCCCACACCCACCCTGACCCAGGCCAGGGATCGAACCTGCAACTCAGGCACATGCCCTTAACCAGGAATTGAGCCCACGACCCTTCAGTTTTTGAGCCCCAACACCCTAACCACTGAGCCACACTGGCCAGAGCTGTAAACTATATTTTTTGTGAATTACTGTCAATTTTGAAAATGAGTGCTCGTGACAGTTTTATACTCAGATCTGTTCCCTGTCCATTATTGCTGCCTTACTCCTTCCTTGAGGCAGAGCCGCATCCAGGTTCAGTTATTCACCACACATACACCTATGTGCTCATTCTTTTTTTTTTTTTTTCTTTCTAATTCCAGGTAGTGAATCTTGATGCCAGTCATGGCTTAACACCATCCCTCCTTGTCACTGGGTTTCTATAAGCAGGGACATGTGTCATCTTTCTAGCTAATGAGGTGTGTAGGGCCATCTCTTAGGGATACAAAAGAAAAGATAGTGATGCTTGTGGCATAGTTTATGAATCTCCCCAAATCCATCCTTAAAAAAAACACAGCAACTAGGATAGCAAAACTGAAAGCCATGGACAGCATCTACAACAAAACCAGGTGACAAAGTACCACCTACAGTTACAAAACTAATGTCTCAACGTGTAAAAGGAAACACGTGTGGCTCTGGTTGAGTGTCAACCCATGCACCAATAGGTCACCAGTTCAATTCCTAGTCAGGGCACATGCCCAGGTTGTGAGCCCAATCCCCAGTAGGGGGGCATGCAGGAAGTAGCCAATCGATGTTCTCTCTCATCGATGTTTATCTCTCCCTCTCCCTTCCTCTCTCTCTAAAATCAATAAAGAAAAACTATTTTTTAAAAAAAGGGGAACAGAAGCAACAAGCATTTGAAAGATCTGAGATGCAAAACAAACAACAGGTACTCATGCAAAACTTCAGTGAGCTATACTGAGAAAAGCAACTGAAACCAAGAGGACTTTGCACACTTCACTAGAGGGGAAGTTTTAAGGGTTTATGGTAAAGTCTGGGAACAGTTTGGGCCCTGTGAAATAGAATCCAAATTGACCAAGACAGAGACAAGAGAAACCAAGTCTTTGTGTCCTTGAGGACAAGCCAGAGCCCAGAAGGCAAGTAGTTCTGGGGAAGACAGCCAGTCTCCCACCCCCGCCTCAGGGACCTCACAGGAGCAGTCAGTCTGCATGCAGGCTTTATGTCACAACTCCCCAGTTCAGAGACAAGTCTGAACCAGGCAAATAGGCACAGTGAATCCAGTGTGCCCTGTCCCTCCTCTTACCCCCATACCCAAGAACCAGAGAGCGCTGCCTAATGGCTTTCAGGAGAGAAGCCTGCAGTGCAGCCAAAGCTGTCTCACCTACACCCCATCTGGGACAGTATTAAGTCAGGAGCGCTGGACTAGTGCAAACGTGGTAGTGAAGTACCTGGCAGAAGGTCCCACAGACAGGAGTCGAGACCAAGTCCAGTTGTGGTGGGCCTGTCGTTCCCTAAGTGAACTGGCCCAGGTTTGCTATAAAGCTATCCTTTTTTATATAAGGATGTTTTGCAAACAGTCCCTGTATATTGTCAGGTGTAATGATTATTGTTAACACCAGACACTCCAGCCTGGGAGTGGGTCTACTACCTGTGCAAAGCCTCATAGTTCTTACAATTACGGTTGGTGCCAAAGGGGTGATGCAGCGGTGCCCAAGCAAGCACTGGATCCCAGAGTTAGGAGACTGGTTTCTAGCCCTGTGTGGCCTTCCTTGGCTGTGTCCACTCCAGTCAGTGTGGGCCCAGAGAACTAGAAAAACTTTATGGAATGTTAAAATGATCATGTTGATTTTTTTTCTTTTTACAGGTGGCAAAACTGACTTACCAGCCAGGATTAGAACTGGTCTTGAATGCTTCCCATGTTTTCCCCTCCATATTACAGTAGTATCATTTTAATAAATAGAGGAAAGTGGATTATGGCTTATCCATTTTTTTTTTAGGATAATTGAGCCAATGGCTTTTTTCAGCTGCACCTGTCAATTGGCAGACTCTACATTTTATTCTCAAGGCATACATCCAAGCATAGCCCTTAGAGTGCCTGACTCTGGTCTAATAGAGGATAGGGAGTAGAGACAATAGCTCTTGGTAAGTCAACTACCAGCACTAATTAACTTGAAAGGGCATAATTTCCCTATGCTAGGAGACCACAGCACCTCTGACCTTCCACTGATATCTCTCACCTGCCACCTACTGTCATTCTTAATGTTCCTTCCTGGCACTTGCCTTCTTTATTTTCCTAAACACAAAATGGGTGGGCAGGTAGAGCTGGGGTGGGACTGTTGGTGAAGAGCAGAGAACCTCCAAAGTCCCAAATAACTCCCAACATCAATATGAGATGCCTGGAAGCTGCTAATGGCAAGCTGTGTCAGATGCTGCAGGGAGAATCAAAAGGGACCAAGCCATGGTCTTTGCCTCCTATTAGAGGGAAACCCTTTGAGGAAGACAGACTTGGAGATGACAACCAACTAAAATGTTAGCAGAAAGAATAAAATGTTAAAATACAGGTTTGAAAAAAAAAAAAGCTCCTGTAGGCCTTCGGGAGAGAGGACTTGAATGATGCAAAAGACTTCATAGAGAAGTCACATTTAAAACCGGGCCTTGCCCTGGCCAGTTTGGCTCAGCCCATGGAAGGGTCTCGGGTTTGATCCTGGCCCTGGTTGGGGTCTTGTGGGAGGCAACAAATCGATGTGTCTCTCTCACATTGATGTTTTTCTCTCTCCCTCCCTTCTTCCCACTCTATCTAAAAAAATCAATAGAAAAATATCCTTGGATGAGGATTAACACACACACACACACACACAATGAAACACTGGGCCTAGAAGGGGAGTGGGTAAAAGGGAATTCCAGCCAGAGAGAACAACATGATCAAAGGTGGAAGGCTTGTGGTGTGCTGTGGGAATAACATAGAGTTCTCAATGGGAGTAGATTGGGAACTGATGGTAAAAGTCTTTGCTAAGAGTCAAAGGTGTGTGTTATTCAGGTCACTGGTAACTAGCAAGATAAACAGAGGCCTGGGATAGGAAACTACTGCAAAGATTTAAGTTTGCCTGGAAATGAGAAGAGAAATGAAATGTGATTTTGAGGGAGGAAAATATTTTTTCAGTATAGGGAAAATATGACTATGTTTTTAAAGAGAAGGAATCAATGGAAAGGAGCATCCATCGCTACCTTCTTCAGAGACAGCAGGAGGTCATTAGAGGAGACTATCCTTAATTTACATCTCCTCCACATCAGCAGTTTCACTTGTCCTTTCTTTTCCTTCTGTGTCTAAGGAATTAGTGTTTCTAGTATCATCAAAGATGAACTTCATAGCCTACATTCTCCCTTCTGTCTCTGGGATCTGATCCCACCAAGTCATCTTCTAGTTTAAATATCCTCCTTTCCATTGAATCTTTCCCTTTATAAACATACTCATGTATGTAGAGAAGAAGAGGGGGAGCTTTATTACCACTGGTTGAGGCTGGAAGTGCAGGTTACCTACATGGTCTCCACTGATAACAGCCTAGTGAGCCCACTCAGCCTTTGCTAATGGGAATAGGAACGGGGCCATTGTTTTTTCTGTGGTGTTGAACTGGAGTAGAGTGGTTGTTGTCTAAAAGGTTTCTGTCTTGCTCTGGCTGGTTTTGCTCAGTGGTAGAGCGTCGGTCCACACACCAGAGGGTCATGGATTTGATACCAGTCAAGGGCATGTACATGGGTTGCAAGTTTGTTCCACAGCAAGTGTGGGATTGATAAAAGTTTTCTGTCTTGCTAGGTGACCCCTTTGCTGAAAAATAAGCCAAAACCCATTTTCCTCTACGTTGGAATGTATTTTTAACCATAGAAGGTCTTTAAGAGTTATTTGTTTAATACAGTGATAAATGAATGAATGTAGATCAGGGTCTCTTTTCCCCATTCCTATCTGACTTTGAAAGGTCACAGAAACATAGTGTTAGAGGTGGGGAGGGCCCGTAGAGACTATTTAATCCAACCACCTCACCTTTCACATGAGAAAAAACAAGGCCCAAGAGAAAGTAGTGACCTGCTCAGGGTCACAGTTAATAGTAGGAGAGCCAGAGCTAGAAACCAACCCCTAGTTCACAGTACAAAACACATTCCTCCTTATCACAAAGCCTAATAATGTGGATACTGGGACAGGCTGAGTTTCTTCACTCTTCCTATTAAGCTGCCTACTTTTCTTGTTTAGATCACCACTGTGGTGTTGAGATTCGTTTTTTAGTTCCAGCTCTGCTAACAGGTTTGGTAATCTTGGAGAAATTACTGAACTTTTCTGGGTCTATTTTATAATATCTGCTCCATCTTGTATGCAGGGAAACTGCAAATTAAAAGTGAGTCTATGGATTCTAAAGTACATTAGAATTATTTAAACCACCAATACTTTTAATATATAACAAAATGGAACTTCCCTACTGAGCTACACGTGCACAGAATTAGAAGTAAATGAATACTCTAAGAATATAACTAATAGTCTAATATATATGATAAACTGACATTTTTATTCTTGCTACTCAGGTTTTGGGACTGCAAAAACCAGGCAAATAATCCTTCAAAGCCATAAGGACCCCCAATTAGAGAGTATCATTTCTTTCCAAAGAAGAGAATTAATGTTGAAGATGAGAGACAAGATTGGAAAGAAAAAGCTGTTCCATGACCCTAGAGGATAGGAGCAATGCCCAACAATTCCCTTTCCACAGCTGCTCCTGCCTTGGTTTGCTCAGAGGGCCTCAGAGATGATTCTGGGACACTGTCATAAATTGTTTAAGGGCATGTTGCAGGCTTCTCATTCCTGGAGTAGACCTGGCTAGGGTCCAAGAATGGAAGGCAGTCTCTTAACATCTTGTTCTCTTTCTTTTAAAAATATTTTTCTTTATTGATTTTAGAGAAAGAGGAAAGGATAGGGAGAGAGAGAGAGAAACATTGATGAGAGAGAATATTGATTGGCCAACTCCTGCATGCCCCCCACTGGGGACCTGGTCCACAACCTGGGCATGTGCCCTGACCAGGAATGAACTGGCGACCTCCTGGTGCATGGGTTGATACTCAACCAGTGAGCCACACCAGCCGGGCAACATCTTGTTCTCTTAAGTGAGAGATATGGCTCCCTTTTGGGGCGAACACCTATGCCAACTGAAAGCCTGTCTGGGAAGCTGGGTACGTGCAAGGAAACAGCCCTTGCCGGTATGGGGAGGGGAGCTCAAGTAATTTGCTATGAGAATGGGAGAACTACTAGAAAGCTGTGAAGACATCAAGTACAGACCTTTTCTCTCATTGTAGTGTAAAGCACTAACTAGGTTAGGATTTAGGAGACCTGAGGCTCCAGGCTCCATTTCAGAATTACAGTCAAGTCATATCATTGTGCCTCCATTTCTTCATTTGCAAAATGGGACTATACTGCTTACTTTCCCTGCAGGGCTTTTGAAAATCCACACCATAGGTGTTCGCTGGGAATCCAGCAGGTCTGTCTCTGTGTTCCCTGAGCCTTCCTTTGTAAATCTAGGGGAATCTAATCTCCTCAGTTTGCATATAAGGCCAAGGTTAAGAAGCAGCTCCTCACCAATGAAAAAGAAATAAGGAGCTGATGGGGAATATAACCTCCTGGAAAGAAGGTGCCAGTCACAATTTTTAAGAACCAGTGCATGGTATCTGTTTCTAATTGTTCCTTCTACAGCAGTGGTTCTCAACCTGTGGGTCACGCACGACCCCTTCAGGGATCGACCGACCCTTTCAAAGGGGTTGCCTAAGACCATCAGAAAACATATTTCCAATGGTCTTAGGAACTGAGACACCGCTCCTCTATCCGTCTCCAGGCAGGTCCACCCACATGCAGATACACTCACATACAACATGAGGTACTGTATTAAAGGGTCGTAGCATTAGGAAGTTTGAGAACCAATGTTCTAGCAGAGAAAGGACCCCCAAGCTAATGATCGGGACCTGGATGCACTCAAATGGCTCTGGTGCTTTTGTAAAATCAACACAAATTTTTGATAGAAGCAGTCACAAACTTCCTCCCTGGCCCAGTACCTTAGCAAACATTTCTATAGAAGTCAACCAACATGCTCAGTGCACCCATTCGCTGATGTGATTGCAATGCACATTGTATTGCTCAGTCCCTTCCCCTGTACACCCCCCCCCCCTTTTTTTTTTTTTTTTGCTAATTCTCACCCAAGGATATTTTTTCCATTGATTTTTCAATAGAATGGAAGGAAGGGAGGAAGGAAGCAATAGAGAGAGGGAGAAACACTGATGTGAGAGAGACACATTGATTGGTTGCCTCCAACAAGACCCCGGTCGGGGCTGAATCTGCAACCCAGGTATGTGCCCTAGACCAGGAATCAAGCCCTAAACCCTTTGGTCCACGGGCTGATGCGCTAACTGCTGAGCCAAACCGGCCAGGGCCGTTCAGTTTCTTTTTGCCTTCAGTCCTTTCCAACATTTTCATGTTAAAAAGGATAAGGAAATACATCTTGAACAAATTCTGCTATAACTTGCCCAAACTTGAGCAAACAAAATATGTGACCCTAATGTTTTTCTCCTTCCTTTTAGAGGTTTGGAAGGGAAAGCTGTGATAAATGTGGTGACCACATGGAAGCAAAATATTTTTCAAATGTTAAAACTGTCTTAACTTTTTTTCTGCAACTAGCAGCAAGGAAAGATGTTAGACTACAGATCAACATAGTTTTGACCTCAGAAACAAGTTTCTGGAAATCAGAGCTGTTATAAAATGGAACAGGCAATATACTCCCCATCGTTGAAAGGGTTTCATGCAGAAACTGGATAGTCAGTTGCCAGGAAATGCTCTCTCCAGTTCAACAGTTATTAAGTACTTGTTACATGCACAAGCCTACAAATTGAATGGGGATTCTTCCACTGGGTGGGAGGTTGGGTTTGATGCTCCCATGATACCCATTACAATTCTAAGATTCTATAATTGTATGATGTTATCATTTCTTGGATCAAAACTGGTTTTCACACAGGTGACAAGAACAGTTTCACTGCTTTGTAATAATGTTTGATGTTTATAAGACAGAGTATAGTTTAGTGCTTAAGAGCTTAGCTTTTGGAGGTAAAGTGATCTGGGTTCAAATGCTAGTTCTGCCACAGAGGGCTGTCTGACTTTGGGCAAGTGAATAAACTATTTTAAACCTGTTTTTCCCAACTATAAAATAAGTGCTAATAAGTGAAATCACTTCATAATGTTGTGAAGATTGGGACGATCCACATAAAGCACTTAGCATGTTTAGAACATGATAAATGCTTAATAAACATTAACACTAGGCTTTGTTGAAGTTGTCATTCTCAAGTCTTATACAGGACCTTTAGCTCTGTAATTCTATTGGCAGGAGACAAGAGTCCTGGGAATGACTTTGACATACTTTGCATGAAGTTAGTGGTTATGTGTCATCTTCAAGCAGTGACTTTCAGCAAGAATTCCATAATCCTTGTATTATTATTATTTTGCCAAGCCTTACCCAAATCGGTACATACTTTTCCCCGTTTACCATCCCAGTTCACCACAGTGAATATCTCATAATTGGACACCCACCACAGGCCAGGGACTATCAATGCTTCACCCACTATCAGTGAGGGGGGTCCTCATTGCCTCATGGTCAATGGCCAACTCCACAATTTATTCTTACAGTCAGCCCAGGACAGCTCACAGCACCACATGTCTTAAATCAGGTTCCCTAAAGCAGAGCCTGAGATGGAGATTCAGAGCCACATGATTGGCTGAGGGTATGTTCTTCAGGAAAAATCTTTACAGGAGGGAATGAAACAGGATCAAGAGAGCAAGAGCCAAGTATGGATAGTCTCAAGGTCTAGCCACAGCCTGATCCACAAAGAATGGTTGGGAAGCATAAACTACACTACACTACAGTTTTCCCGTGCTTTTGGCAAGTGAATCAACATTTTATATCCCCATATCAGTCAGTCACGGGCTAGAGTGGGAAGGGCAGATTAACTCCTGGATATGGCAGCCCCCACCATCTGAGGACAATCCTCCAGTCTCTGGAGAAAGGAAAGGCTGTGAGCACTTAGCAGCCAAAACTCTGAACAGCTTGGAGGACGGGTGTGCCTGCTTGGCCAAGAAAATCTGCATAGGACACCAGTGTACAACACAAACAATCAAGTTTTATTTGGTGTTTATTGTACGCTAGGCAGTCGGCAGAAGCAAGACTTCAGCAGCGCCCCAAAGCTCTTTCCCTTTCTCTAGCAAACAGGCTCAGGTTAACCCTTTTTTTAAATTATTATTATTATTTTTTAATCCTCACCTGAGGACATTTTTTGCATTTATCTTCAGATACAGAGGCAGAAGAGAGAGAAACATCAATGTGAGAGAGACACATCGACTAGTTGCCACCCACACGACCCCAACCAGGGCTGGGGACAAACTGCAACCGAGGCACGTGCCCTTAGCAGGAACCAAACCCGGGCCTCTCCGGCTCGCAGGCTGATGTTCTAACTGCTGCGCCAAACCGGCCAGGGCAACCCTTACTTCCATGTTATCTTTCCTCTACAACTGCTACCCAGACCATGACCTCCCTGTACCTAATTACTGTTCACTTTCAAATCCAGCTGCGATGCAAACTGAAACTCTTTCTACACGCCATTATCTATGGGGGAGATCTATCTCCAGAGAAGCTGAGAATTACACCTATTACTTGGAACATGCTTCTTAATTCAAAGTTGGTCCAATTCCTTCTATGGGTGTAGCTGCCCTCATTTTTGGTAATAGAAGAAAGAAAAAAGATTCCACCGTTTGGACTGTCTTTTCTTTTTTTTAATCCTCACCCAAGGACATTTTGCATTTATCTTCAGATACAGCAGGAGGGAGAGAGGGAGGAAGATAGAGAGAAAAACATCGATGTGAAAGAGACACATCGACTGGCTGCCACCCACATGACCCCAATCAGGGACAGGGACAAACTACAACCGAGGTACGCACCCTTAGCGAGAACCGAACCCAGGACTCTCCAGTCCATAAGCCAACGCTCTAACCGCTGAACCAAACCGGCCAGGGCTGTCTTCTCTTCTTTATTCCCGTAAGGTTCCACTCCCCACTTCTCAAGATATGACTAGCCAACACAGTTTCTCCTGAATTGACAAACTTAACTCCTCTAACAGCTAACCAGATGCTAGCAGAATCAAATCAAAACAAAACAAAAAAGTAGAGTATTTCATGGGGAAGTTGTAGATTGAATAAGATGGTACATACCCCATTCAGCTTCTGAACCCCAATTCTGCCAAAATATAAACAAGTCAATTTTTTTTCAAAAGGTTTAATACTTATGATGGGAACAATGACTGGTGCCTCCTATTGGCTAGGATAATCATTTCTAGGGAAGGTTCACTGGAGGTACCAAAATGAGTATCATGCTGAAGAGTTCTCTCTCTCTACCTGTGCTCTTCCCTGAATAGATAAGCTGTCAAACAAGGCAGAAACTACAAATAAAACTAATGTCTACTGTATTCACGAGGCTTTTCCCAACGTCAATGTTCTGAGATTCAAATGAAGAATAAATGCCATCTGAAGGCTTTCCTTCACCTACCACATCCATGGGTTCTCCTTTGTCTACATTCTCAAGCATGAAGATGCTAATGAAAGCATTTCTCCTTGAGAAAAGCAAATAGATTATCTATTGTTTTCCAGTGTTCCTGAATTCTAACTGAACTTCAACATATCTGTAGGTTTGTTAAGCTGGAGAAATTGTTTGAAGTTATTCCTACATTCATTATAGGAGTAGCGTTTCTCTTCAGGAAGGCTTCTCTAAATTAAGAACTGTGCTATGACAGAAACATTTATACATTTAAGGTATTTATGGACTCTGTCCTCTCATGACTTCTCAGATGTTTGAAGAGGCTACAACTCCAGCTGAAATTCATTCCACATTCCTTACATTGAAAGGGTTTCTCACCAGTATGGATTCTCTGATGTTGATTAAGATGTGACTTCAGAGTAAAACCTCTGCCACATTCATTACATTGATGGGATTTCATGTTGGAATAGGTTTTTTGACATTGTTTTATGTGGGAACACTGACCAACATTTTCTCTACATATATCACATTTACAGGTTTTCTCCGCAGTATGAGTTCTGTAATGCTGAATAAGGTCAGAACTATAACTAAAGGCTTTGCCACATATATCACACTTATAAGGCTGCTCTTGTAACTCAATCTTCTTATCTTCAATCACTGTTAAATTCCAACTATATGCTTCCTCAGAAATGCCATTTTTTTCATTTTTCTGACCCATGTGGAGCACTTGATGTTCAACGAGGCTAACATACTGAAAAAAGATTTCTCCACATTCATGACACTGATGGGATTTCTCTCTAGAGTGAAGTCTCAGATGCCCAGCAAGGTGTGAACGCCTCCCAAAGCCTTTCCCACACTCATTACACTTAAAGGGTCTCTCCCCACTGTGCACACTCTGATGCTGAACAAGATGAGACCTCACTCTAAATGCTTTCCCACATAAATGACAGGTATAGGGTTTTTCACCAGTGTGGACTCGCTGATGTTGAGTTAGGTGCACACGTTGATTATAGCTTTTGCCACACTCATCACACCTAAATGGTTTCTCCCCAGTGTGTATTCGCTGATGTTGAATAAGATGAGCGCTCTGAATAAAGCTTTTTCCACATTCATTACATTTATGTGGTCTCTCTCCTGTGGAGGATTTTTTGTGGACGTACGTGACTTCATTGAAATTTGTCCTCTTGGAAGAGGGTTGTCCTATTATCTCTTTCATGGGAATTCCCTGCTTTCTATCCAACTTGCCTTCTCCAAAATCTTGAACTTGAGAAACATTTTTTTGCATTCTTCCAGATAGTTCCAAGTCTGCTTCTGAAAATTCTGAAATCTTCTTCTTAACATTCAATTTTGTATTCTTACTTCTTTTGTCACTGCCTGAAAAAATAAAGAGGAGATGCAAATGTCATCACTTCTTTTATAGGAAAAAAAAAGCTGTCAGGAAAAACAGGATAATCAAATGAAAGTATGATGTAACAGGAGTAACAAAGGGAATGCATGTATGTACTTGATGTCAACAGGAATAAAAAGAACACCGGTATTTGTCCAGTGAAAACAAGACAAACAAGAGGCTTACTGAGAAGGGTGATTGGAATAACTGAAATTAGGCATTCACAAGAATCAGCAAAACGCTTTTATTATATGGTAAGAAGAGATAGGAATTCTGAAATGGGAGAAGAGATAGAAAATGTGGAAGGGGTAGGGACTCCAAAATGGGGTAGGCAGACAGAATGAGAGAGAACAAAAACACACAATTAGATGGTGAGAACTGACAAAAACAGGAAGAATGAAAAGTAAAGAATTATAAAGGGGATATGGTGTTGGAAGAATACCTGATTAGGAGCCAAGAAAAAGGAGAAATGAGCCAGTATAATGTATTGTCAAGAGGGTAGGTAATATATCAATCTCTGCTCTCTTCATCCTTAGCCTACACTCTAGCCTCAGATTCCTTCCCACAGCACCTGATACATGTCCTTTGGAAATGCTCATCACCTTTAATGTCTGCTACTCCCATCAGCTCCATGAGGGCATGAACTACATCCATTTGGTTTACTGCTGTATCCCAAGCACTAG